>NC_069716.1:27172974-27437974 GCF_027358585.1 Pangasianodon hypophthalmus
GCATAGCGCGTAAATCTCAAATATGGATGAAGTTAAAATCTCGAAAATCGTGATACAACATTTACGTCAGTTTTACAAGAGGAGAGTCTGATCTCCCCTTACATTCCCACCTCAAATCAAGCTTTGTGTTTGTATGATATTTACTGCAAATAAGTTGAAAACTCAGAACACTTGTTAAAAACGTAGCGTCTGTTAAAAATACATGCATTAAGGACACAAAAAAATGAAAAACTAAACCTGTCTCACTGAGGTTAATCTTATCCAAGCAGTGAAGCAGTGAGACAGTTGAATTCACGCTACTTTTATAACAATAGTATTTTCACTATCATTTTTAAAATCATGGCAAAACAGTGAGTTTGTGAAATGAGTCAGTTTGAAAACAGTGTTTTGTGTTAACAGAAATTTCATTTAGCATTCCAGTGGTCATGTGGAGGGAGGGAGGGAGGGAGAGAGAGAGAGAGAGAGGGGCGTGTCAGGTATGGCTGAATTGTGGCGATGTGGTCAGGGGTCAATCCTCTTTAAACGGCTGAGTTAGCGTGGCATTGTGGGACTGTCCCGGCCCCAGCTGGAGCTCCCACAGCGGACACAGAGCGCCCCAGAACTCCATTGTGTCTGCTCGTTCTTTACCTTTTCATTTCCTTCTGTCTGTCTTTTCACAGCCTGGCCTCTCTCCCTCCCTCGTTCCTGACCTTTGCTTGGGGTGACTGAGGTCAAGCTGTGTCTCTGTCTGTGGTCATCGCGTTACGCTTACACACACTTTTGAGTCGACACACTGCACATTAGACTAATTAGAATTTAACACTTGTGTGTTAAAGAGGCTTAAAAAATGAAGTCATCCAAGAAATGTTTGGAGGTTGAAGTTTGCTTCTTTAGATTTGTACTGAGGTAAAAGACTAACAGAGCTAATAAATAATGAAAGTCTGTCTCACTAAAACTGTTTTTTTTTTAAGAAAACACATCCAAAAGTTCACTTACATACAGGACTTGCTTCATACGTCACTGTTAAGCTCTCATCTCATCTCATTTTAAGTGAGTAATAAAACACTGTGTTTGGTGCTGATATAGAAAAATAATCAATGATGAAGTGGTGTGAAGAAGCGGAATTATTGTTAGCACCTTGATGACATTTTTTTTTTTTGCTTATAACAGCACGTCCTATGTGAAGAGTTTTATTCCTCTTATTCCACAGCCGTTTGCTAACTATTAGAATATTGATTAATGAATTAAAGAAATTCACTTCATCCTTTTTTACGGGAAAGATTTCTTCTGAAACAGAATTCTACTGCTTATTATTACTTACGTACGAGTCGTACGAATTGTAGCTTCGGTGGAAAACTAGACGAGAACTAATGTTTTGTTTGATCAACTATAAGGACAGCGTGGTGTAAGTCGTATCATATTTTGTGAATTATTCCTTTAAAACAGTTCAGAGATGGTTCGGGAAACTTAATGTTAAGTGATGACTTGATTTTTCTGAAAATATGTTAAGGGAGACTAGGAGAAGAACCATAACTGATGATCGCGCATGTGTGTGTGTGTGTGTGTGTGTGTGTGTGTGTGTTGTGTCCAGGTCATGCAGGTGGTGCGGGAGCAGATCACAAGGACCCTGTCCAGTAAACCCACCTCACTGGAGCTCTTTAAGAACAAAGTGAATGCATTAAACTACAGCGAGATCCTCAAACTGCGCCAGACAGAGAGACTGCACCAGGAGGAGACGCTCGCACCGCCCGTGCTGTGAGACACACACACACACACACACACACATACACATACACACTGACTTTAATGTTATTAAACTACTGTTCACCCCAGTAACTGCTGCTTAGGACTGAATTAGAGGTAGCAAGTGTTCAGTAGATCCCTTACACTGCAGATGTGCAGTATTTTGGGTGTGAATGTAATAGAGTAGTTTGGCACAAAAATTCAATTTACATAATTTCCTGCTTGCCCTAAATGCAGTCCGAGAGCCAAGACATATTTGTTGTCTGATATTTGATTCTTTAGTTTTGCACCTGAGCTCTGAGTTTAATGGTTTAATGGAGCTTTTCAGTAAATATCTGCTTTAAAATGACTCCAGTTCTTCAGTGATGTGGTTTACGACACAGCTGTTGGGACTCGCTGTAATTTATACACATGAACAAAACTTCACCGTGTGCTTCACCGGCGATATGACGATATAATATCTGTATTGTGATAAATTAGATCCCAGTATGCTTTTTTTTAAGATACCAAGTATATCGTGATAAGTTTTTATTCATTTTTAATGAATAGAAGTGCTTGTTTTTTTTGTTTTTGGTATTTATTGGTAAATTTTGTACTTAAAATTGTAAAATATTAAGATCTTTACAGATTTTAATATTTTTTTATCCTTTCAATTTCATTTATAAAGTTTTTTTATATTTGTAAAAATCATTTATTTTTGTATGCATGATATAATCAACCAAGTTTTCTAAAGTTTTTCTGGAAGTTTCTTTAGAAAAAAGAAACGTTATTCTATATATCGTTATTCATATCATGTATCGGAGAAATGCCTATGAGAATCATGATATTTTTGTCATATCAGCCCACCCCTATTGTGTAGCTGAATTGTGTAATATAATAGAGGCGGCCATCTTGAATGACCGGCATCACTTTTGTTCCTCGGGGCATTATGGCATCATTACACACACACTAGGCACAAGGTCCCAAAGTTAGAACCAGAACTTGTAGCAAAAAGTAGAAGGTGATGCATGTGATAATATAAAAGTGTAAATATAGTCTGTTGTCTTTTAAAATGAGATTACGAATGTTATTTGAAGAATGGGTATAAAATTTTGTCCATGTATTAGTGGAAGACATTTTGGGTGAGATAAATTCTAGTCTCCAGTGCAAAACTAAAGAACCAGATGTCTGACACCAAACAGGTCTTTGCTGATTTTCCAGCATTTGAGGAAAATGAATTTCTTTGCCAAACCATCCCTTTAAGGCAGAGGGGCTTTAATAGATTGCTCTGTGTGTGTGTGTGTGTGTGTGTGTGTGTGTGTTCATTTGTGCAGTGAGCTGAAAGAGCGTCTGAAGCCAGAGCTGTTGGAGCTGATCAGGCAGCAGAGACTGAACCGTCTGTGTCACGGCACTCTGTTTCGCAAAATCAGCAGCCGCCGGAGACAAGGTGAGAAATTCTCCTTCACACACGATCCCTCCAGAGCACCAGAGAGTAGGACCAGCTTCAAGATTTTCAACCTTTATAAGCACACACCCCCTTTAGTTTGAACTTTTACTTTGAACTTTTTTCTTTAGTTTGAACTTTGCCTATTCCCCAAATCCCCTTCCCCTTTTTTACTGTTCTTAAGCCATCTGATTTTTTTTGTTAAAAAAAAAACCCCACACACGTCTTTTTAACAATTAATGATGAATTTAATGTATGTCTGAAGTGAGTCCACCTTTTAAAAGAAATAAACCTCATTGCATTTCACTGTGAGCTGCTTTCAATTCTGTTTCCATCGGACAGTGTACGGAAATCGTGCCACACGCAAATGTAATCACTTAATTGTGACTCAAAAAAATATATCGCTTACTGTAACTTTAATTTTCAGAAAACAGACAAAATAGCTGCCTTTTCTGCTTTTGTGACTTGTGCACAAGAGAGTTTTGCATACAAAACGGCTCATTCAGGGAGACGAGTAGTGAGATCGCTGTGCACGCCCTCTAGTGGACGAATAGTGTATTGCTAATAGCTACCAGAGGAACAAGCTTACTACATTCTATAGCTTTTTAAAAATACAATTCAGTATGCAAGGTCTTTCTCATAAATAATAATAATAATAATAATAATATGTTTACATCACAAATCCCAGAAAATGTCAAGCACTGGTTTGAAAAAAAGTCTTTTCAGCTGATTTAATATTTTATTTACAATTAAAAAATTTTGTTTGATTTCATCAGCTCATTCAAAAGATTAAATTTGACCCCTTTCAGACAGATTTCTGTATGCTGCTAGAAATATTGGCACTCCACAATTTGTCACAAATAAAGAGAAAAATATAGACCCCCCTACTTTTTGCCTGAAGATCATATGATTGTGTCCTGTTTTTTTGTTTGTTATTTTCTCTCCAATTTGGTCACTGGCCAGTTCCCACCAGCCAGCTCTCACCTCTCATATGCCAGTTGCCAACCAGTGAGGGTGAAGGCTAACACATGCTCCTCTGAGCATGCTGACTGCTTTCCGACTGCTGCTCGTGCTGCATCACAGGGCGGCGTAACACGCTCAGAGGAAAGAGTTATCCGCCCTCTTCCACATACATGTGCTCACAGACACCCAAGATTGGCTAGTGTCTTTGTGATTGACAGGGGAGAGAGAGTATGCCCATCCCACTCAGAGAGAATGACCTATTTTACTCCCTTAGTTCCTGGCCCTGGATTTGAACTCAGTCTTCTAACGATATGACAAACGCTTTTTTTCTGTTGCGCCAGTGACCTGTTTTGATTGGTCGCATTATCACTGATAATTTCAGATAAATTGTGGTACTGTCGGCTGTCCCCTAACCACAAAGTCCTGCACTATGGAGATGTCGAGGAGGAGACGGAGATGCCATCCATCGAGAGTCTGCAGGACAAGAGTGAGTGACGCTCGCACGTTGTCCTTCACATTTATTCAGTGAATTACTGCATTATGGTGCATGAATTTACCGAAGAGCACAGTGTTACAGCGAGTGCAAAAGTGTGTGCACCCCTCAGACAAATTCAATGAGACCAATTTGGTGTGAGATTATCATTTAATAAAATGACGTTTAAACGTTTGTATCTAAACAAAAGTTTTTGGTGCACCCTTTTTCTAAAAACTGAAATCTTTTGTGCTTCTTTGCTCTCTTGTTGCAGGACACACCAACATTTAATTTTTTTTCCATAAATAGTTAGTGGGGAAAAAAAACAAGGAACATTCTTCCTTTTAAATAGAAACCATGGGGGATACAAACTTTTGCACTGAAATGTTGTGATCAGATGCTTGACTTTTTTCTGTTTTTCTGTTTTTTTTTCCTCAGTTCCTGTGGCGGACATTAAAGCCCTGCTTATCGGAAAAGACTGTCCTCACATGAAAGATAACAAGGGCAAGCAAACCAAGGTCCATCTCCCTCTTCCTTCTCCTGATGTGTACTTTTAGCTAAATTTAAAACCTGTAAATACGATTTAACAGAAACATCTGTTTTTGGAATGAAAATGATTGTTTTGTGTGACATTTTTGTATCAGATTGTTTGAGATACATGTTAAGAAATAGTAATTATTAAAGTCACCAAAAATTCATTTTTATTTTTTTATGAGATTATCACCATAGCAGTGATATTGATGTGATAGTGATAATGAAAAAATGAGATTGTCATGTTTCAGTGTGCAAATGAAGGACAGAAAATGGAGGTTTACAGGCATGTAATGGTTATAAGTAGTATATTTATACAATTTGGATTTACTGATGAGGGTTAAATTGAAGGCACTTCTGTTGCTTTTTTTGTGGAACTGCCACAGTTTACAGTTAAACAGTTAACATGGTGTCCAGTTTGTTTAAATGTTTACACAAATATTATATTGCCTTCAGTTC
Source organism: Pangasianodon hypophthalmus (assembly GCF_027358585.1). Taxonomy (NCBI): domain Eukaryota; kingdom Metazoa; phylum Chordata; class Actinopteri; order Siluriformes; family Pangasiidae; genus Pangasianodon; species Pangasianodon hypophthalmus. The sequence goes on from NC_069716.1 coordinate 27,178,545, forward strand.
TGATTAAAGTAGTCCAAGATTTCAGGCATTTCAGGAATTTTTTGAATCTGGTGTAGATTTATTTTTCTTACGGAATATAATCTGCTTTAAAATGATTTGGCGTGACGGGGTCACACAGTGGATAATATGGAACGTTGTTAGCTGTTGAGGCAGCGTACGCACAGAGATCCGTCGAAATGGTGAAATATACATGAAATATGGTTTTTGTATTGTTTTTCCAGCCGTGGAATTAAATTGCAAGTTAGTGTTTTATATTAGAAGTGTTTTATATCTGGTGTAAAATCACAGCGAATTAAGTTGTAATCTACATTTTTAAAAAAAGCATTAGAAAAACACTAGCTTTAACTTTAGCTCTAATTTATCTGAAAAAACTGATGGATTAGTTTTGGATTGCTTTAAGACGTGTCTAGTGCTGACATTCCTTGACTTTCTATAAAGTACACATTCTGAGCCTCAAAAGCATAGTAATGGTGGTTTTTTTTTTTATCCTGCAGGAGATGTTGGATCTGGCGTTCAGCATTACGTATGATGTTGAGGAGTACAGCTTGAATTTCGTCGCCTCCTCCAGAACAGATGTGAGTGAAATTTCATCTTTCCATTAGCCCATTCCATTTTTCAGCCCCCCTCTCTCTCTCTCTCTCTCTCTCTCTGTCTCTCTCTCTCTCTCGTTCCTTACGACAGAGTTGGAAAATTTTAGAGATGGTGCTGAAGAGGTGGGGAAAATATATATATATATATATATTACAGGCATTTATAAAAGCATTTCCATCCTTCTTTACCCCTCCCTCTCTCTCTTTCTCTCTCTCTCTCTCTCTCTCTCCTCAGTTTTGCTTGTGGACGGATGGGCTGAATGTTCTCCTGGGGAAGGAGATGAGCAGTGAGTCCATGCGCAGTGAGCTGGAGATCCTCCTCTCCATGGAGATCAAGCTCCGCCTCCTGGACCTGGAAAACGTCCCCATTCCCGACTCGGCCCCGCCCATCCCCAAACCGCCCAGCAACTTCAACTTCTGCTACGACTTCAGCCAGGCGGAGCATTAAGGCCAGGCGACGGGGCGTGACGTCCTGCTCCTCCTGCTCCACCCGAGAGAGTCGACGAACGAGAAAAAACTCAGCGGGAGATGAGTGATGGAGCCGAGGGGCAGCGAGTGTGAAGACTGGGGTTTGGTATGACACTTTACCAGACAGAAAAGCCCACTGCGGGATGACGATGAAAGTCGACTGAAGTGGTTCTGAAAGAGGTTTCTTTTGAGAGACAGTCGATTTCTATGCTCAAGGCATTGCAAGGGTGTATTTTATACATATAAATATATATAATATCTAAACTTTTTTTTTTTTTTTAATAACCCTTTCCTAATGGTACTGCACTCATCTAATTTCTTCATCTAAACTTACTTCCTTAATCTGCCTTAAACTGGACTGCAGGAAGGTACTCGAATGCCCCATTTGTGCTGCGAAGGTTCTGTATTGGGATTTAGAAATTACACTTGTACGGAAAATTTCCTCAAATCAACACAAATAGTCCTGGCATAAACGTCATAGCCCGGCTGTAGCATGGACACAGGAACGTCACACTTTTGATGTGTCAATTAGATCCGAACTACTTCTACTGAGAAAGTGCCGTGTTCTGCGAAATATAGCTGTTTCCTTACAAAAATATCATGTGTTCATGTTATATTGGAATTACGGTAATTACAAGGTTCTACTCTGAAATGTGTTGTTACCGTGGAAACGTGCACAACAGCACTGTACTGTCTTTCAAACAGAAAGCAATAGTATAAAAATAATAATATAACACTATACAGTTAGAAGTAGATAATAATCAGGAATGTTTAATGGACCTGTGTTGTGTTTAAATGCTGCAGTTTTCAGGTACGTGGTTTATAACGTGATGTTACACATTTCCCAACCGGTACTTACACTCTTAAGAAAAAAAAAAGGGTTCTTCAAGAGTTATTTTAGGCTTCATTAGATAATTAAGGGTTCTTTCATTCTTCATTCTTTCATCTTCAGTAAGTGTTTAAATGTGTTGTAATTACCATGATTCCAAAATGATGTGAACACACTGTTACTTGTCAGAAATTGCACATTTAAAGGCTTAAAATCACACAACTTGTCAGTCATCACTTAAAGCTGCAGTTTGTAATGATTAAAAGTTGTGCTACACCTGTGCTGAAAATATAATTTCACAGATACCGTAGAAAAATTGTTTCACAATATTGCTATGCAACGAATATGTCTAGTTTTTTCACTTTAAGATTCTGTTTACATTTTTCCGGCCCTGAAATTAGCTCCGCCCCCAGCTGGAAAACAAACTGCTCAACTCTGCCCTTATTCCTTAAATGGCAACTCTCAATTTTCTTTCCTTAAATGGCAATTTATTTAAAGTTTAATGGAGTATCTGGGGGGGGTCAGTCGGGCAGCAGGGGGCGCTAACATTACAAACGGCTAGTTTTAATGTTTCAGGGAAATTTCTCGATCTCAAAGAGGGCTTAAATAAGAGTTTCTTTAAACACCCAATGATATACAGTGTGAATATTACCTGATGGTAATAAATATGCAATATTTTACACTTTGATGAGGCACTGAAATGGTTTTTATCTTCTACAAAATACAACAATATTGTGTAATTATTGTGTGAGCAGCTATTGCGGTGGACTTTAATATTAACAGCTGGTACGAACAGAAAATAGTGTTTTAATGGTACATCATGAGGTACTTGGCACCTAATAATAATAATAATAATAATAATAATAATAGTGCATTTTGCAATATGTCTGAAATTTTTCTGCACATTTGAATTATAATAGTGGTCAAAAATCATACAAAAAAGCACCGTTGTAGATCTGACCAATATTTTTCACTGTTTTTTAATTTTATCTTGCAAGGACAATAGAATGTTGGCACGGTGCTTTAACACTAACAGCAAGAGTGATATGTTTCTATACAACAACTCGACAAATAAAACTAATAATGTGCAGCAGTGTGCAAAAAAATCTTTAGATGTTCTGTAAATACTTTAATGCGAAGATGCTTCCAAAATCATGACATGAAAAACTAAAATATGAGCTATATAAAATATAAAACTACTACACCAGACTAATGTGGTGAACCTTCGTCTCTGAAACAGCGTCAGATCCCTCAGGAACTCGGGAGCTTATCTTAAGCTTCATACTTTCCTTAATATTTCCTTAATATCTTACTTTCTTTATCAATCAACAAACACTGTACACTCTGTAAAATAAACGTTTGGAAATCATTTCGGGAATCAGCACTTTTTTAATCAACACACTGATACAGATAACACAAAATAATCATCTGAAATGAAATTTCTATCAAGAAATGAGGGTGCCTAAATATATTGCACAGTCCTGTAGTTATTTACAGACAGTTTGACACATCAGTTAAAGACTTAAGTGCTACAGGAAATTGTGTAAGTCTGATGTGGGACCTTCATTAATGCTTTCAGTGTAATTAATCTGCTTTCACACTTGGTGTTTTTTTTCCCCTCAACCATCAGTGCAAGTTTTACCAGAAAAAAAAAAAAAAAAACGATCCCTAAAGTAAAAAAGTTCAGCTTTTCCGAAAAAAAAAGTGTAAGGGGCATTCGAAATTCAGGGAGCACAGCGCTACGAGGAAAAAAAAATAGTCCTGTTAGTGAGTAAATATATTTTTATATTAGGAGCTTATTAATATGTTCAGTCAGAGATATTTCAAAGGTAATGTTTTAATGGTGCAAAGTAACTAGACGTGATAATTTTGTTAGTTTTGGGATGTTTACTGTGATCCAAATCTTGCAGTCTGGCTGAATTGTTGTCTATAATCACACAAGTTGTGCAGCAGGTTGAAAAAAATGGCTAGTGTGAAAGCAGCCTTACTTTGTTGTGTAACAATCTGATGATTTGCTTCGATGCACTGATTTAAAAGGCGTCGCTTAATCACAAGTTAATCACAAACTGATTATTATCGAAAAAGGACAAACAGCTGGTGTGTGGGGAAAAATAATTCATATTCACCCCAGCACATTCAGCATAGATTGATTTATATCGATCCTACTAAATCAAATGGAAATGTGTTGTATTGCATTGGAACAGATTTTGTGGTATTACCAAATATCAGATCGCTTCCATGAATAAAAATCGTATCGTATTGTTTCGTATCGTATCGTGTGAAAGTCTGAGGTTTACAGCGCTACTTTGCTGCCAGTTTTTTTTTTTGAATCGCTGCCACTGATGGATATATTTATTCAAAATTATAATTAAATACATAATAAATAAAAATCCTCTGGTACAGTACGCTGTGGTTTTGCTATTTGATTAACGGCAGTAAAAACACTTGTATTTAATACCGATGGCAATCTTTCCACACGCTGTGTACACATTTCAGCTGAGCACCATCACTGCCAGGCACAAATCATCTGCATCTCTGATTTAATAATAATAATAATAATAATAATAATAATAATAATTAAAAAAAAAAAAAAAAAAAAAGCAAATCACTTTTGTTTGGATGACTCACCATACTGTAAATAGCTGTTCACATAAAACAACAAAAAAGTGGGTGTTTTTTTTTTTTTTTTTTTTTGAGATGTACTTTACGTTATACTGTAAAGTCTGAACACGATGGAGATTTTTTTTTTGTATCAAATTCTTAATCATTAAAATATAGAAACATCCCTAATAGTATGTGTATTCTTTGAAATGTTTGTTCAAATGTTGATTAAAAGTGACTTGTTTAGTAGTATGTAAGGTTAGAAACATGAATTTCTCTGATTTGCTCTATGCCTGTCCTTTTTAAAAAAAAAAAAAAAAAAAAAAAAGATCTCATACCTGTATAGGTATAGCATTACATATACTGTATAAATTTTCCTTTTTAATTAAAAAGGAACATTTTAAAAGCCATTTGTTTATGGCATTTCAAGTGCATAAGGTACTATTTTACATATTTTACCTTTTAGAGTTTATGTGCAAAAACAAAAGAAGCTAGGAATCTCTTTGGGGAAACATGTTTCGACATTATATGCATAAAGCAAATTAACAGAGAAAAAAAACATTGTCAAATAGTCTTTTGTCACATTATCCTAGCGACCAAAAAACCAAAACTTGAGTCGATTATTTAGTAACACTTTCTATTAAGACCACTTCTATAATGACCTATGAATGCATTCATAAACGGTTATAATGCATTCATGTGGCATTATACACATTGTTATAACTATTTAGGAAAAGACACTACAGTTTATAGAAGTGATTAAAATGCATTTACAAATTATAAGCAGTGTTTATGACGTATTATATCGCCAACACCTAATAAATTCTGGCTCACGTCATTAGTGCATTATGTTTAGTCGTACACACGCTGACAAACTGTAAAGTTTTGTAGAATGATTTCCTGCTCATCTTTCTGGTATAATTCATTAAAGGAAAAAAAGGCAGTTCTTGCGATGCACTTTACAAAGTGTTATAATGTGTCGTGAACACTACTTATAATACATCATGCTAACAATTCATAATGCATAATGCAGATAGCTATAAAGTGTCATGCATTTTATATTGATAAATAACCTCGATATAACCATGTGTAGAAAAACCTTATCGGTGCTTTATATCATATGAATACGCTCATAGATCAGTGTAGCTATGACCTTCATAGAAAGTGTTACAGATTAGTTTTCACCTGTCGTATCGTCTGAATGCTTGTGTGTCAGAACAACTAGCCGATCCGTGCACAGGAGGCGGGAATATCAGAAGCACAGAAGGATTTGTCGGCATACGAGTGAGGGGGAAATAACAGCGATGAAGTGTGGATGGTTTGTTGGTCCATGCTTTAGTTGTACACTTCCACTTACTCTACACACACCTGCATAATGTAACAATATGGCGTCAGTCAGTGAGCAGAAACGCCTCATCAAAGTACCATCCAAATGTTTAAAATGTACGTTGTAACGTTGTAGTGGTACCAAAACTTTTTCACACAACAACCCCGTTAATCAGAGCACGAGGTTTAAGTTCGCTCCGCCCACAGAACGATACTGCACGTTTTCCAGGAAGGGGAGATGTGATTGGAGGAAGTCCACCTGAGTTACAGTAATACCTCTGCACTTGGAGATGTCCAGCGTCCTCAGTCTCTTGCAGTGCTGGACTATGAGGCTCAGGGACCTGGTGGAACATGTGAAAGACAATAAAACAACACAAACACAAAGCCAAATCTACATTACGTGTGTGTGTGTGTGTGTGTGTGTGTATATATATATATATATAAGTAGATGTAGCTGTCTGTTGCTATGCACAGTTTGTGTGATGGACAGAGACCCCCATAGCGCACCATGAGACAATCCACCCACCGAACACCTTTTGCTAACAGCAGCACTGGAAGGAACAAATCACTTAGGGGTGTGCTGTTATAGGAAAATAATCAATGACAAGGTCGTGTGATGAAGCGGAGTTACTGTTACCACTCTGAAGTTGAATATTTTCCAATAACAGCACGTCCTGATGTGTTTTATTCCTCTTATACCACATTAACTGACCATCAATTACCATTTTTTATTTATTAAAAAAAGACGTCATTTTTTAAAATCAATTTATTGTCACATTTAATGTTGTGGAATGTCCCTGAAAATTCCTATTATCATGTTATAAAAAGTTGTTCTATCATGATTCTCTCTTTTTTCTCTCTCTCTTGTAGTTAATAAGACAAAAGTGCAGCCTGAAGTCAGAAAGGTTAAAGCTTCATCTCAAAGCTGAGTGAAGTCGCCTTTCATAAATGTCAAATAAACATCTCCTTACAGAAATCTTCACCAGGACAATGTCTATATACTTTCTGTTGTTAAACAACTACAGTTATTATGTAGAGTCCCTGTGAACGAGCTGTTGCTATAGAAACGGTAACGTATCAGAACGAGCGCATTTGCAGCTACACTACTGTCAGAGCTGCTGTTACAGAAAATTAATCAACACCTTCACTTAACGCCTAACACGCCGTACATGGGAAAGATGAGCTCTAAATGTACACCTACGAGGTGACTAATGAGATCAGGGCATGGAAAAGAAACAACAGCATCACTGCGGTGCTGAGAATGAAAAAAAAAAAACAGGGTTACAGTCAGGGATTGTGCATCTACAAGGTGATCCGTAGGGAAGGTGATCTTGATAGAGTGGTCAGTAAGTGTAGGTTTGGTGTAGGTTTGTGCCAGCTCACCTGTCTGTGATGCCGTCGCAGTAGGCGAGCTGCAGACGCTGCAGTCTGTGCAGGTGAGGCAGGGCGCGAGCCAGACCCTCGTCTGTGAGCCGGGAACAGCCGCTCAGCGCCAGGCTGGTCAGGCAGCGGCAGTGAAGAGCCACAGACGCCACGCCCTCGTCACTGATCTCTGGCAGCATGGCGAGAGAGAGGCGCTGGAGCATGGGGAAACGCAGCACCTGGAGCAACAAGGACCTGGCTGAGAATACTGCACTGTATGTGCGCTAATGTTAATGTTTTCATCAATCCCCATTTTAATGAATGGATTCTGATGGCAGATTTGTACTTACTGTATTGTAAGAATTGTAATTGTTTACTCGGCTGGTTACGTGTAATCCGAACCAAATTCACTTGCATGTATTTTATAAGTGACATTTTGTGTCTGCATCACAATAATAACAAGCTTGTGCTACTGCAAAGGCTATCATTTATAAAGAACATTATTAACTGTCCTTTATTTCATCCTAACAGTTTGCAGCTAAAGAGTGGGAACGTGACAGTATTGTTTCTGTTCAGAACTAAACAAAATGAAAAGGAAATTTGTTTCTAATCCCTGAGTAAAATCTTGTCATACAAATTATTGAGATCCTTATTATAAAGTACACTTTTAGTTAAACAAATAACAAGACCTCAGTTAACCCCTTATATGTATTGCTTTTTTAATCTTTACCATTAGTATTTTTTTCCTTTTCCACTATTTGTCCATTTTTTGTTATAATAAAGGTTATCATGCTGCACTTAAAACACTTAACACTTATGTTCTTATATAATTTGTCCTAAGGAAATGAATCCTGAACATACTGATCATATACAGACAGTCATTTATGTTTAACTGACCGCACTGACTGTCTGGTGATTGCAGTAACACACACTTGCGTTATGCTGGCGTCTGTCAGTTTGGAGCAGCCGGTCAGGTCCAGCTCCTGTAGACCCTGGATCGCCCGCAGAGAGGCTCCTTCTTGCTCCCTGAAGGCGCCCAGGTCCTCCTCAGTGACCAGACGTGGCTTCTCATCGAACGGCATTCTAGGAGGCTGAAAGAAACCCATGTTCCCGAAAGTCCGGGTAAAGCTCAGCCCTTTTTCCTCCTGCTATGTGGTGAAGGGTTACGGATTAGTTCTTTGCGTTTTATACAATCTAACTAAAACTAGAGTGCAACATTCATATCATAATGTTTTTTTTTTACCCTTTATACTGTACATTCATTACCTTGAACACACTTTGAGATCTGAGTGTTTATGAAACTAATTGCAGGTGCAATCATGAAAGCATGCACAGCTGTACTACAAGCACATGATCAATGTTCAGGTTTAAATTATGAAACTATAGCGTGCTTGTTAAACCCACAATAATCTGGATGCCATTGTGATCAAATCAGACAATATTTAGTTTGCTCTAGGAATTAATTTTAAATCTCACACAGCTGAACATATGGGGTTTTCCTTACATGAAGCTCACCAGTATTACACATAGTATCAAAAGTTCAATACTACTACTAATGTGGGAATAAATTCTGTACACTTAATGAGACTTGATGAAACTACAACTACTGACAGTTTATGATGAAGCTAGCTCAATTCAGATATTTCCCCTAAGACACTTTTTGCAATTTTTATGCAGCTTGATAACACACTGGTGTCCAACACAGGGGTAGGCGATATTACAAAAATATCATATTCATATATTCATATATCATATATCAATATTTCACGACATCCGTAGACGATACACAATATGTATCATATGTATCAAATTTCATAACCAGCTGCCAGCAAAGCAGTGGTGTTGAATTAAAAATATGTGTCTAAAAATGTCCAGAAAAATAAACTACTTTCAAAGTGAAAGGATAAAAAAATATATGTATTGAGAAAACCCGGTTTGCGAACAATTTCCCAACAATACAGTACCGCTGCAGTTTGTTAAAACTGTTTGATGATAATTTTTGCAGACATTACATAAAGTATTTTATTTATTTATTTATAGCATTTTAAAAAGTATTTTAAAAATTATTTACAAAAGATTTTTTTAAAAAACACTGATTATTATTATTATTATTATTATTATTATTATTACAATATCTTAGAAATGCATTTTTAACTTCAGACTCTTCCAAACAGTCAGCTTATACAAAAACAGAAATAATTTTAGTACTCGTTAATTATGTTGGTACTCGTTACTCTATTTAGTATTCAGCAATTTGTCTTTACCTTCCTGCTCAATAGATACACTATATGGCCAAAAGTATGTGCACCCCTGACCATCACACCCATATGTTTTTCTTCCCCAAACTGTTACCACAAAGTTGGAAGCCCACAATTGTATAGAACGTCTTTATATGCTGTAGCATTACAACTTTCCTTCACTGGAACTAAGAGGCTGAAACGTGTTCCAGCATGACAATGCCCCTGTGCACAAAGCGAGCTCCATGAAGACATGGTGTGTGCAGGTTGGAGTGGAAGAACTCGAGTGTCCTGCACAGAGCCCTGACCTCAACCCCACTGAACACCTTTGGGATGAACTGGAACACTGACTGAACCCCAGACCTCCTCACCAACATCAGCGCCTGATCTCACTAATGCTCTTGTAGCTGAATGAACAAAAAAAATCCCCACAGCCACGCTCCAACATCTAGTGGAAAGACTTCGCAGAAGAGTGGAGCTTATTATAACAGCAAAGAGGAATAAATTTGGAATGGGATGTTCATCAAACACATATGGGTGTGATGGTCAGGTGCACGTGACCATCTACTACATAGGCAATGAAATAATGCGTTGTCTCCACCCTCTGTACTGCACTATATGGTCAAATTGTGAGTCGTTTAGTCATTTATTACTTTAAAAAATCAGTGGAACAGAAAACACAAAGGTGTAATTTTTTAATTTCATCTCACCTATTTATAATTTAATCTCATTTTACTTCTGTCATTGCTGCCCAGCTAAGACTCTCACATTGTAAGCTATTTTATAAGTTCCTTGAAAGTAAAGGGGCGATTTTTGATGTAAGTTTTTGTTTTAACCACAGCTAACATGTTAGACTCTTTTGCAATAGTCAGAGGTCAAGCTGTAAATTTCGGTTTTCTGTCACAGGAATATTATTATTTTTAACAGCGAGGAAACACCAACAAATATTCAAAGCCTGTAAAATGCTGTTAAAACATAAAATAATATAATAACTGACTTGTATCTGTTTTAAACACAGAGAGATGATCATTTTCCCCCCATATTGTTTTTTGTGATATGATACTTGGTATTGGTCAGAATCACAGAAGCGTGTATAATATATTGCTGTTATTCTTACCAGATGCTTACTGGGCTCTTTGCCATCGCTGGGCTGCTCCATTCCGAGCAGTCCCCAGTCTGTAATCAACTTACACAAGCCGAGACGCAGCACCTGCAGCCCGGGCAGGTAGGACGCGATGGCGCGGACACTCGAGTCTGTGAGGACAGCGCAGGAGGTCAGATCCAGCTCTTTCAGACTGGACGTCAACAACTGAGCTAGCGAGCAAACGTCCTGGAGTGAAAAACAAGCAGAATCCATTAATACACAGAAAAAAAAACGTAATGCCATAATGCAAGGCAAAACCTTGTGGAAAACATGGCACAATAGTAATACTAGTATAGCCAGTAGCTGGTGAAGAATGAACAGCTAACAGAAATCCTCTAGTGTTTTTCAATCTGTAGATTTCAACACGTTTCCCTTTACTGAAAAAAAGAACAGAAACGGAAAACCTGTTCATTCGAAACTGATGGAAGTCTGAGGAGAGTTGTTAAATTCTGTCAATACACGACTCTGCAAAACACCATTTGTACATCAGAGGCACAGTCTTCAGGGGTTCCTGAAAAACGTATAACATGTCCATTTTGCGTGTTTACCTTAATGAATATGTAATTTGGGGTGTTTCTATGTAAAAGTGGAAAATACAGGGTGGAGTCAATGCAACTGGTTTAATTGTGCATCCGTTGTGTGATTTACTGCAGCCGGTAATGACAATCAAATGTGTGAATAAATACAACTGAACGGCATGTATTAAATTTGCACCTGTTAAACCTGTTTCTGATTTTCACAGACAAAATAAAATGATTTAATAAGCAATAACAAGACAATTTCTCAAAATTATGTCCCAGGGTCCCAAAATAATCAGAAAGTTCCTCAACGTTATGACTTAAACTAGACACGGCACTGTTCCCATACCGAGAATCAGTATCGGGAAGAAACCCGAAAAAAAAACTGTGGATCGGATATTGAAGACAACATATCAAATATCAGATTCTATAACAAATGGCAAAGATTCCAATTTTTAAAACTGGAAATATTTGCAGTTTTTAAAGAAAACAATATTGAATCAGTATCGCCTGATACTCAAGGTTTCGGTAAAAGAAAAAGTGGTATCGTGCCATCTCTAATGTTTTTTAACTAGTCTGCTGAAAGGTTTAGCTTGTGACGAAACACACTCTGATTGTATTTTTGAAGTTTTTAGTGAGTCTCACACCTTTAAGCAGTGTTAGGCATACATGTGGGGTTTATAGAATTTAAATAAACTTTATCAAGGTAACGCAAAGTCATAATTTGGGAATGATTCTGAAAGTCTCTTAATTCTGACTAATTATTTTATGAGGTATAAAGGGACTTTACTTTGTTAGGATTATTTACTTTTTACTAAATGCTAACAGAAGAAATGATTTTACTATATGTCAAGTATGCTTCTGTTTTTGTTTTACTGTCCTCAGCTGTCAGGTTTAATTTCATTGTAACTGTTATATTTTTGTAGACCTTCCAGCACATGTCCACTTTATCAGATTGTACTCTTTGTTTTGGATCTTATTAAATCCTGGCCTCAGTGCTCACCCGGATGTAGGTCCAGTTCCTGAGGCTGAGTTTCTCCAGCTGAGCTCTGGGCTGTGGGGACGACAGGCCCTTCACCAGCTCCACTCCGCTCACATTAACACATTCAGCCAGGTCCAGTGAGCTCAGTGCGGGCAGCAACATTAAATCTGCCAACCCTTTTTCTGTAATCCTCCAGACGCGGGCCAGCGAGAGACTCTGGAGCTGTTTGATCTCAGCACCTATAGCCAGCACGCTGCGGCTCGTCAGTTCCGTGCAGCCGCTCAAGTCCAGCTTGTGGAGGCCTCTCTGGTGCCTGCAGAGCTGCTCGATGGAGTAATCGGTGAGCTTCTTACAGCCGGACAGGCTCAGCTCCTCCAGGTGGAGGCCGGGGACTCGAGCCAGCGAGCGCAGAGACTCAGGGGTGATGGAGGTGCGGCTGAGGTCCAGGCTGCGCAGCGTGGCGCTCTGATCCTGGAGGAGCCGGAGCAGGTTCCTCAGCGACAGCATGGCTGTCGAGCCCAGGCCCACCGCGCAGCCTCGGTACGGATCAAACTCAAAAGCGATGTGACAGCCAGCCAGCGCTAGATGACGGAGTCTCAGAGTGCAGCCTGTTAGATGATTAAAGGTGAGGTCTGAGAGGTAGCGCAGGTCAGACAGGTCCAATTCTTCCAGGTTCTTCAGAGCCGTACGAACCTATAAACATGTTAGCAAACAGAGCTGTTACAATATTCAAATAATATTTTGGATTTTTTTAAAAATAATAATTAAACTAAGGTGGAAAGTACTTAAGTAGCTATATTGTGTTACTTTATTTAAGTATCATCTTTAAAGATTTGCTTTAATATAATTGAAAAGCAGTACATATGTTTGATGAATTACATCTCCATATATATATATATATATATATATATATATATATATATATATATATATATATGATTTTCAATATATAATAATAATAATAATATAAAGGCAGTTTTAATGGAATTCGGCAGACCTAACTAGCAAGTAGAATTTAGCAAGACACCAGCGCCGTGTTACTACTGCATTCGATTTTTGACATTTCTAGCAGCATCAGCATTTCTGAGTAAAATTTTCCCATAACTGTTTAACCCCTTAACCTCAGGGGTGGTTATTACTTAGAGGTATATATTCCACAGTCTTGGACCTACATATCACACAGATCACAAAGCACATCTGAATGACCACCTGAATAACCAGCTGAGAGTTTACAGGGTTAATCAGGTCTGATGGAGCTCATGGTGCTTGCAGTAAGATCAAGCACAAGCTCTCATACTGCTACTGGACATTTCGAGCAATATTACTTATTCTGGGTAAATGTTTTCTGTACGTTTCTGATGAATAATGATGGATGATTGAAGCTCTGACCTGCTGTCGATGCTCCTCACGGCTCAGGAAAGCTCCTGACATGAAGAGACTGTCGAGACCGTTGAGGTCGAGCTTGCGCAGGCCGGTCAGGCACGGCAGGAGTTTCAGGAGGGACGACTCCATCATGCTGCTCCGGGGCAGTGCCAGACCCATGAGCCGAGCCCCGTGGTGAACTCTGACCTCCTCCAGCACTTGACGTGACAGGTTGGAGTCGTCCACATGGCTGATGATCAGACTGCATCGATGCCGGCGAGCGAGACCACGGATAAACGCTAACGAAGATGCACAAACCGGGAACCTGAATGTGACATTTTTCTGAATGTGGAGAGAAAAAAAAAAAAATTAGGAACATGGGAATTTCAGATATGTGCCATGTACACATCTGCTGATGCTGATGTTAATGCTGACAGACATTTATTCATAAAATGTAAAACTGGGACATGGATTAGCATTACAGATATTTACTTGTATAACATTTTAGTTTTGCAGACAAAGCATCAAAACCTTACAATTAATCATTTGAATCACAAGCACATCTGCATGGCTAACTGGTCTTTACATACAAACACTTGCTAGGATTAATTAATAACTCCTTCTAATATTTGTTTTTGTTTTGCTTATTAAACATTACAATAAAATAAAAACTGAAAACATACACTATTATGTTAAAATAAAGGTACAGCAGCACGTTATGTTCATTCAGAATACAATAAATACATCATCAGGCACCAGTTTTAATTATCTGTCAAATCTCTCCATTAGACTGATCCTGTTCTTTTTTAATCAGTTTTCCTCCAGATACAGAAATAATTTCTAATATTACTAACTCAGATTCAGCAAATAACCTGAAACTGATGATCTCGGCTTGCTTCATACCAGCTCCTGCAGACCAGCGAGGCTTCTTTTCGGTCTGATGGATGAAGAAAGCTCAGAATGTGGGAAATGACCTGTAACAAGAGGAACAGATCCACATGATTACAGCACATCTGCAGTTCCTCTCCTTGACTTGTCTCATCTCGCAATCCTGTGTTTATTTAGAAAGTGGTATTGTATTACAGGAACATTTGAAAGCAAAAGTTTGCACCCCCCCCCATCACCCCATCACCCCATCACCCCAGTGTATCTACATACAAAAACTCTAATTTATCAATATTATAACTGAGGCGATCCAAAAGCTGTTCTGCGATGATGGCCATGCTCATGGCTGTGTACAGTGTGTACAGTCTCTCATGGCAGATTCTGATGTTGCTTGTGTCAGTTACAGTGCTTCAGAATATGTATTTTATCATTTACTCTAGCTGGGGTGTTCTTAAAAATCGCTTACAGCTGCTTTAATCCTGTCACTCTCAGATAGACTCACCTCATGTGGCAATGCTGGAGTCTCCATTACTGATCAGTGATTTCACCTGCATGGGGAAAAGTTCACAGCGTCCTTCTGACTCACACCATGTGCCAGATGATGTCAAATAACACCAACCAAATCCATAAAGAAGCTTCTTCCTGATCCTTTGTTAATTAATTCGCTGTTTTGACCAAAGCCAACATGGTGACCACACCCTCGAGTCGGTCTGCTCCGGTGTTCACTGAATCCAGCGGTTTACATGATAATAATAAGCCAATAAACGAGGTTGAAAGGTACACATTAGAATGACTACCGGTAGATCACGTGACACGGTATCACGTGCAGACACCCGGAAGTGTTGCTGGGTAACGGAGTTCCTCCTTCCTGTCTAAGTTTACTGTTGTTGTTATTTTCCTCCGCCAGATGGCGTGGGTTTAAACTACTTTTTAAAAAAAAAAAATAATAATAATAAAATTAGTTCAAATGCTGTAATAAATAAGCCTTGTCCTTTACACGAATATATTAAATTTGTTTTTTACCCACATTTACAAGTTGAGACTGATGACGTCAACTGAGATTCACCAGAATGTCAAAAATCAAAAATTAAAAGATCAGTTAATGCTGCAGAAGGAACCTGTAAAATATCAGATAGATTTAAACCGCAGCATATGTTTAATCAGTGTCCCTTCTATTTATTCCTCCAATCCAGTAGTTCTCAAAGATTTATTTATTTATTTATTTATTTATTTATTTACAGAAGTAGAAATCACAACCCACCATTCTTCTTGAGTTCTTGTTTAACTGCTCACTTTCACTCAACCCAAACCCAAACCCCAATATCTAAACTCAGTCAGCCTATAAATAATATCAGCTTGAATCTAATGTGTTCTGGTGGAAACCTCAGAAATAATAAGCTCACTGGCCCTAACAAATAATCACAGTATTACTGCACTCATTCAAGGTCTGTATTATATCAGGTCTAGTCCCACAATTCCTCTCCACTCTTACTTTACCTCCTGTATCCATGATATTACAATCTGGATGAACTCCAATTAATTGGTCAGAAATCTCTTGGCAGTGTATACCGTCAGGTACATAAATATTCACAGTATATTGGAGTTGAAATGCCATAAATGTAAATGTAAGTTGAAACAATGAATGAGCTCCAAGTGTATACTTTCAGATTTAATTTAAGGCAAATCAGGTGAATGGTGTAGGAATTACAGCACCTTATATCTGTGGTCAACCTCAGACAGTTGTCTCCTCAGCTGTTCCATGGCCAGGTATGTCTTATTCCCTTATTACTTCACTTACAAGTAAGCAGATAAAGGGTCTAGAGTTGATTTCAATATCTCTCAGTATGAAGTCCAATGAGCTGCCACTGCCAGTGAAGCAAGCCATCATTAGGAGAGAGATCACAAAAACATTAGGTGTTCCCAAAGCAACTATTTTGTACATTCTTTGGTTCAACTGCAGTCGATGATAGAAGAATTATTTCCCTGGTTTCCTCTCAAGGTTTCTTCCTCATGTCCTCTCAGGGATTCGTCTTTGCCACTGATGCATTTGGCTTGCTTCTTAGGAAATAAATCTACATCCAGAATTTTTATAAAGTGGTAATGTATACAAACAAAACTGAATTGAATTCTAAGGCATAATAAATCATAGTGAATTTTGACATGAAAATTGAATTCAATTTTATAAATAAATGTTTTATAAGAATATTTATGTATAAAATTAATATACTATTTAAATATAATAAAAATAAAGATAAAGATAATATTTATCTTTTTATACAAAGATGTACGGGAAAAATTTAACTGTACAGTACAAACCTGCTTCTCTGTGTCTATGACAATAAACATTTGTGTTTGAATTAATGAGAAAGAAATGTTTAAAAGTTTAAGAGTAAATTAATAAATCAATCCTTCTGAAGAACAAAAAAGCCATACAGACAAATAATTTAATGTAATAACCACAATTTATTGAAATACAGATGACAAATTCATTACATAATGAGAAGTTTAGTGACAAAAATAGTGTGTTCAGACACAGAGTTGTCCTAATATGTCATTCATGATTATTAATAATATCTACATTTGAGGCAGTGTACGTTGCTGGTTGGATGCGTTTAATCTATGTACCATCCACAGAGTGAGATATACACTTTTCTTGCAGAATATAAAAAATATTTCCTTGTAGATCACAAATGACTACAGAATTAAATAATCACTTCACGAAATCAGACATAATTAAAGATATGTAATACATTACTATATAATATTTACAACCAGGTTTAAAAATGACAGTGAAAATGTTTTTTTGTCTCAAAAATATTCTACGAAATAATATAACTAATTGGAAATAAGCATATCTGCACATACTGCTGTCTACACTGCAAAAATTGATAGCATATCTCAGCAAGATGTCCTGGATAATATTTCTCACTATGAGATTATTATTTGTCAAATAGAAGAACATTAAGCCTATTTCTAGATATATTTCCTCATTTCAGGCTTTCTGGAAATAAACACATTAAATAAGTAAAATTATCTACCAACAGAATAAGAGCATAGGCTTAATACTTTTTTTTTTTTTTTTTTTTGGAAAATGAATCTAATAAAGAAAGTATTAGTTGAATTTGCCTATATTCCAGATATTTTTATTTGCTGAACTATATTTTTTTGCAGTGTATGATTAAAAAAAAGTTTGACTTCATATATCTACAATGTTCTCACAAGCAACAAAAACAACTAAATAAATAAATTAATTTATTAATTAATAAATTTACCAAAAGTAGGTGTGAAAAAAGAAGGCAACTGCTTGGGATATTTCATTTTAAAACATTTCCACCATCTGTTCCTCGTTATAAAACCCTTGTACATATTTCTCTCTTATTAACGACAGTCTGTCAAACTAATATATCAGTAACACCCAGCCCTGTTTTTCCTCAACATCTGGATGTTATAAAGTAGGAAAGTCTGCTCGAGGTTCACACCTCAGTGAGCGTTCATCATTCCTCCTCAATGAGTGAATTAGATGTGAAAATGTTTTCCAAGTGCGCTCTGTCTCAGGCCTTCATTCAGCTGTGACTGTCCTTAAACGTGCAGCTTGTTCTTAAAAAAGTGTCCTAACCCTGTAAGAATCATCAAATTTTAAAGAGACCTTAAAAAAAACTGTGATTCACAATATTCCCCAGTACAACATTAATCGGGCAAGTGGAAGTTTCAGTGTAGCTAATGCAGTGTAGTAATGTATTATGAGCATGTGAGCTAGGTGTATTAGGTGCATTAATACAGACAATAATTAGGGAAACAAACGAGTATATGAACAGCACTGTGGTGTGTCACACTATTGTGAAGCACATTAAGTTTAAATGTAGCTACATACCAAATGATAAGAAAAAGCAAATGTCAATAAGGAGTAGATTTTTTTTCTTTCACTGGTTGTTGAACATGTAGTACATATCCATGGGGCAACTAGAAAAAAACTAATGGCCTGGATATGAAATCTGTTTGTTCCAAGTTCCCAGACTATAGATTTGTCCATCCCTGATATCATCCATCTCCAATAAGAATTCGGAAAACGTTACAAAACGGCTGCAGCCCAATTTGTGCACTAGGAGGTGAATAGGGAATGAATTCAGACTATGGTATGTGTGTAATTTTTGGTCGTGGTGTTCTTTTAAGGAGGATGTGAAAGTATGCAGGGAACGTGACAATGACTGGGGCTCATTAAGGCACATGGTGGGACATTTCGCAGACAGACAGAGTTTAAACCTGAAGACTGGACTATATAAATAAATCTAGCAAAATATATTAAAGCGGTGCACTATATATGGACTGGAATTATATTTTTAACTCCGAAGGTAAAGCCAGCAGTGAGGAAAAAGGGAATAATGACAGTGTGCAGGCACGCTGTAAAGTCTGTGTGTTAAGTCTGTGTGTTAAATCATCATAGAGGTCACTAACGATCACACTGGGTCTCAACTGAACTGAACTGGAGATGATACAAATGATAAATTTGTGAAAATAATTTGCATTAAATTATATAATTATAAATTTGTTCTCTCTCACCATACACCCATGATTGCCAGATCTATTAACTCCACACACACTTGTGTTTTACTTTAATGAAACAATTCTTTCATGGACAATTCAGCTTTATGAGTGAGACATTTGACACCTATTACCTTAACAATGACCTTTCAAGGAAAACACAGATCAAATATTCAAAAGTATTACAGATATAAAGCAGTGGCATCACATGGAACGTGCTTTGGGGGACAATTCGTACAAAATTTAAGGACTTAAAGAACAAATATAATGCTGAGAGGTGAGCGTTAGAGGATTTACCACTACTAATATCATAATATATACTAAATTTTTTTTGCTGCTACAAATTATTACTTTTTGTCCTATTCAGTTCCTGAAGGTGCACAAACTTTTGCACTCATTTGTATATAATATAATATAATATAACATGAACAAACACAAAAAGTGTACTTTGGAAAATATGTATTTTGGTATTCACATGCCTGAAAATCTGAAATAAAAACCTGGAATAAAACCAACTCCAACCTTGGCCTTATTTATGGAATTAAGTTGATTGGTCTCTTGAGCCCTTTCTTAAAACAAAGCAATATGAACACAGTACAAATCATGTTTCATGTGAAGATGCCCTTCTTACCTGATACCTAAATGATCTCATGGGTTAAAAGATTTAATCCCAGCAGTTAAATATAGACCAAGTGTTTTTTTAAGTGAAAGATGACATTTTTATATCATTATACAGTATATTAATCCACCCAGACTCTCTCTACAGGAAAATGAAGATGGAAAATGACCCAGTTGACCCCTTCATACCTTTGTTACCTCATCACCTAATACTCTTCCGGGTTACTCATCCGTCTTGTCCTTCCCCACTATCATTCTCTGGTTTAGCGCTGGTCCTTCCCGCACTGAGCGGCTCTCCTCTTTGTGGCCGGAGGGGCTGATGGGAGGTCCTTGTACACTGCTGTCCGAGATCTGCGAGAGAACATCGGCCTCTCGCTCCGAGTGCTGCCTCTCGATCGGAGAGCCAGGTAGCACTGAGGAAGAGACAGATGGCTGGACAGCAGAAAGAAGAAAGAGTGGATTAAACTTCAGTATATCGTCATGTAATACAGGTTAAGCTGGAGCTAAACAAGTTCATTCATTTAACTTCAGTGAACGCCTTATCCTGGTCAGAGTTGTGGTGATTTACTGAATATGGGAAAGCTCTCTTACCTTTATTGAGAAATGGGCTGTGTGTGTGTGTGTGTGTGTGTGTATACCTGCAATGAAACACAGGACTTGTTATTCTTTTTTCTCTTCAGCTTGGCCATTGTGCCTCGCAGGCCCGTTTTCTCAGTCATTTCCAGCGCGGCCTTTAACAGTTTAGGGGTTTCTGTCCGCGCAGGAATCACCCGCACTGGCTCCTTCTCCTCCTCTTTCTTTTTCTCCGGCTTCTTATCTGCCAGCATCTTCCTTCACAAGACACAGAAACCATGGCATCAGCAACAGGAGCACCACCCAAACAACACACTACTGAGGTCACCTGTCACGCCTCTGTAAATCAGACTACAATTTTACGGAGGAAATCAGCTCAGTGGCATCATCATGGTGTCTCACTTTGCTTTCTTGCGCAGCAGTTTCTGGGACTCAGGATAGTGCACAAGGATTTCGTTGAGGCCCTTCTTTTCCAAGATGAAGAGATTAGCAAAGCCGTGCGCTATGACGTTGGCAGTTCGCCGGTTTCCACCTCCCACCGCTAACAAGCTTCATGCCAAAGAGACACAAACAAACACAGGTCAGCTCTGGTCTACACTGACATGGATGAAAGATGACTAGCTAAATGTTTTTACCTGATTTCACCAAACACAGATCCTGCTTTCAGCGTCACAAATATAGTTTTTCCGTCTGGTCCGCCAACCACCTGAACCGCTCCTGACTTTATGATGTACATCTCTCGACCTACTTCACCCTGCACCAGGATGATAAAATGCATAATAAGTACAATGTCTGGTAACTTCAATTGTTGTCCCAGTCTTATAAAATATCAGAAATACAACATGGTTTTTCCTTTGCCAGCTTTATTATTTACTGATGTTGGGATGCCAGGCCTTGTTTAAGTTTTCCTTACTTATTAAAGAATTGTGTAAAATTGCAAACTATATATATATATATTTTTTAGCTAATTTATTTAATTTAAATACTAATACCTACCATTATATGATTGTTGTTAGGGTTACGTCTTAAATGACATTATGTTGCTCTGTTCTTGTTGCTTTTAGGTAAAACATTTCCATGTACTGTAGAATATGTATATTTAATTCCTTTCTGCAACAATTCCACTGGATGCAAATAAAATCTACTGGACAAAAATGCCTATACACTTGAATGCAGAGGATATATTATGTGAGGGAAAATGGGTTAGCGTCTGCTACCAGTTCATTCCTGTCCACCTGCTCTGATTTACGATTTCATCTAGATTAAACCTGAGAATTCATAAATCTTCTCAGCATGGGTCAACAGAAAAGGCAAGCTTGAGTCACATCTTTCTGGATGATGCAATAAGGAACAACTGCTTATTATTACTGTTTCAGGACACCATGCTTTATACAATAACTGTACATAGTATATACAGTACATATTTTTAGTAATTGGTTCGCAGGAACTTACAAGCTATCACTCTAACTAATAGATCCATTAATAATATACTATATAATTAGCTAGGGACAAGCTAGCAGCATTTAGCAGTGTGTAAAGTCAATATAATTTCTCTTATCACTCACAAACTTCAAACTATCTAGCTGGCTAATGTTAGCTGTTAACTAAACCAGTACTATGCCTCCAGAAACACGTCACACCAGGACCATCCCTCATCACTCAGGATGTATTGGGAGGCAGGAAGGCATTGAAAACACCCGGGAGAGAGAGCACTTTAGGGATAAATAAGTTATAAGTAATTATTTTTGACTTATTTCTAGGAAGAAATGACTAGAGAAGTTATGGAATATTCATTATATTTTCCCAGTGATACTTTATTCCATCTAAACTATCAAACTTAGCTTTTGTTAGCATATGTCGATATCACAGCAACATCGTAACATACGCTCATATGTTCGAGACTCATTTCAAACCGCTTTCGTTTTTCCTTCTAAGACACTGACTTATGAGGCGCCATAAGCAGCAATGCATTAAGACAACTGCCTTGAGTTTGATTGTGAATCGTGATTACATTTTTGACTGAATTCACAATATAAAAAAAAAATAGATCTGTGACAGCCATGGCATAAAAAAAATGAATATTTTTATATATTTTTTAGTTGGTTATCTGAGATTCCACCTTCTCTCCAGAGGTCGGATTACGTCTTGTTTCACTCAAAATGATAAATTATGAAAACACCTATATGAACACACATGTATTTAAAAAAGACTCTCTGCATTCAACAATAAGCACACTGAACCTTTTTGCAGACGTAGTCTCCGGGAAGGTACACGACTGATCTGAGCCTTTTCAGCATGTCATAGATCATCTGCCTGTCACAGCCCTGACATAAAGAAAAGAATAACACAATAAAAATTCAGAAAATTATAAATAAGCATAAGAAGACCACAGTATATAGTACTGTAAAAATACAACTCACAGGAACCTATTTAAAGATGCAGCTTGTTATTTTAAAGGTTATCAGCACCACATCATCTCCCCCTGTTTTGAAACTATGTACACTTCGTAGATGGAGTTTTAAGAAAAAGCAATGTAACTGAGTACCTGTTTTTCTGCTTGTGGCCAGAGCTCATTTCAGGGCCAGAAAAATCCACATTAAAAAGTCTTAAATGTAAAATCTGGCCAGATCTATTCCATGGCAATGTTGGTGTGAGTAACAGATTTATAAGGTATGCTTAAAATTATATGAGTAATACAAGTCTAGATACTCTTTTAAACATTTCAGACTGCACCTTTAAGGCTACACACTGCTACGGAAAAATACACATATTGTTGAGTTACAACAAATGTGGACTGTATGAAGAAATCTCAGAGCAGGTTGTTCATACCTCAAACAGTGGCACTTTGCTGACAATTGAGTAATTCACATCCACTGCTATATCAAGCCTCATCTTGTCAGGCAACTGCACAAGCAATTCCTCTTCGTCTGCACACACAATTATAGAAATGTTAGCTAAAATAATGGCACCATATAGGCAATTCATTTGTGATCAAATAAAACGTGTGTCTGAGACAACTTTAATACAGTATGATGTCACTAAAAATGACAAATTTGTTCTTTGGCCATTCCACATTTTCATTTCAATCCGGCTCCCAATACACTTAACTCATATATTCATTGTTTTTCAACTCCTGACCAGAAAAAATAAAACACACAGACTGGCAATTTGGCTATGAGAACTGAGAATCTTACTCAGCATGCCCTGAGACTGCCACGTGTAGTTGTACCAGGTCTTCACCCGGTTCTGCACGTCTTTGGGGATGCGGTTAGAGCCCATGTACTTCACTGTGCTGTCCATGCAAGAGCGGTAGTGTGTCTGATCAGCTGTCGCAGCGCCCACCACGTCTCTCATCTAACACAGCAAAAATCAACCAATTTTATTAAGCTGATATACTGGGCATGAGCCTTGCAACAATACTAATGCAATTACCATGTTATATGTAAGAAATAAAACACTTGCGGGTGTGCCGTTAAAGGAAAATCATCAACGACAGGGAGGTGTGATGAAGTGGAGAGTGTGTTACCACCCACAAGTTTATTATTTTTCCATAAAAGCACGTCCGGAAGTGTTTTATTCCTCTTCTACCATAGCAATTTAACAATGATTTTGTTATTAAAGAATGACTCATTGCATCTTTTTCTACATTTATAATTACATTTAATTTAGTTTCTGTTATCACTTATGTTATAGCAGCTATAAACATACTTTCCTCTGACAGCCTCCCTTCTTTTTCTCTTGTTAATAAGACAAAAAACGCACCTTATTACTGAGAACCCATAATGTGTAAACTTATCCGTCCAAAGACTTTGTCGTGTAACTTATAGTTACAGCTTTAGCTCTGACTGTTACAAAGTGTCGACACTGGAGACTCCTTGGACAGTAAAAACGTTAATAAATGTCTCCTTAAAGAAATGTTTTTATCATTAATCTTAGATTATGTGGAGGATCTGCTGTACAAGTCTCTGTAAACGAGCTGTTACTATTGAAACGATAATATTAGACCAGGTGCTTTAATATAGATCTGTTGTAGAAAATTAATCAACACTTGCTGACCAATCAGATTTGAGAATTCAACAGCGCTGTGGTATACATGATAGTGATAACGAGTGCACCTGTCCAATCATGATGGAGAAGGCGAATACGCCGATAAAGTAGTTGATGAGCTGAAAAATATACTCTTCGAGTGCGGTCGGTTCCGGCAGTCCACCGATAGTGATCAGAGTCTTTACAGCAAAGTAGAAACACCGGATGTATCTGGGGAAAAGATGACACAGAAGATATTAGGTGGCAGGTCAATATCTATGGATCAATGTTATGATAAAAATAGAGTTGATATTAATTTATAAATAATTCACTCAAACAAAGATTAAATGACCAATTTATTTAGGAATATTCTATGAAAACATTTGAATTATTATTTTTAAAAAATCCTAATACCTTTATTTATTTTTTTTTTTTTTACAATTAATGCTGCTAAATCTACTTCTTTTTATAATGAATATCCCCAAATGCAACTTTACATAAAATGGAAAAAAATGGAAGCCTTTTTTTCCCTCTTTTTTTACAGTCGCTAATTGGATAATCCCATGTGATTGATTGCTTATGTTCAGCAAGTTCACCCCTATAGGTTAAGTGTATGACTGGATCATGCGTTTCTGTTTTTTGCGCTAGCAAAATATAATATTTCTATAATATCTATTAATAAACAATTAATAAATGAAGAGCTCAATTGGAAATCTTCATTGTTATAGATTATATATTGTAAAATGCAACCTGAACAACACCCAGCACTATTTATTGTGAAAATGGTTATAAAATTCTTTTAAAAAATTATTAAAATATTTTCATAAAATATACCAAAATAAATCTATTTTGAGTAAAACAATCCTCCGTTTTGAATCCTCCAAGTGAAATGGCACCATTTGGCAACCAATGGCAACAGTCACGTTCCCTGACTTTAGAGATATGTAAGCTTCTCTGGGCAAAAATCATCATCTATATTACAAACAATAATATCACAGATACTAACGATACAAATCATACCAATAAAAGAACAATAAAAACACCTACGCATTGCCCTCTCCGTTGTATACCCAGGTGGTAGCTCCGAGGCCTCGTACGGACGACATCCAGTAATAGAGACAGGCATTAACATGGATGGAGTACAGGAGGTAGCTGGTGGTACGAATGACTCTAGGAACAGAAAAGAGAAAAGGAGGATAATAGCAATTACACCACTGTGCTGTTGAATTCTTGATTCTGATTGTTCAGGAGTGTTTCAAAGCAGCAGCCTCAAATCATAGGTTTATATTATTATTATTTCTATGAGTAACTCATTCACAGGTACTTGTATGGTGGAAGCTCACATAATCTAAGCCTGATAATAATCGTGAAAAATGCATAACTGTTGATAAATTTCATGTACGCAGACATCTATTTAACATTTATGGAAAGTGTTGGCACTCTGTAACAGTCAGAGGTAAAGTTATACATTTAGGTTTTCCAGCACAGGAAAATCTTCAGAATAGAGGAGTTTACGCCTTGCGGTGTCTCGATAACATGACAAGCTGCATTTTTTCTGTCTTATTACCTTCAAGAAAAAGTGAGGGAATGACTGTTTATAGGTGCTACAACATGAGTCATAAAATGAACTAACTTATTTTGCAGATGTTCCACAACATTAAATGTTACTACAAATGAATAAAAAGAACATTTTGTTCATTAATTAATAAAGAATAAAAAAAATTGGCAAATTGGTATGGTATAAACAAAATAAAACACTTTATTGGTTCTGTTATTGGAAAATATTCATCTTCAGGGTGGTAACATGACAGCACCCTGTTGTTGATTATTTTTCTATAACAGCATGCCTCCCAGTGTTTTATTCCTTACATATGAACTTTAGAAGAGTAGCTCCAAATGGGCACCGCAGGTTTGCGCTCACCTGTAGACATAGGCTTTGGTCAAAATGGCCTCCAGTCGCGCGTTAAACTCAAAGAAAGACAAGATCTGAAACAGAAGTGAATAAGCCTTTCTAAGTAGTGTTAAAGTGCAGATCACTTTACATATGCTGCTATTAGTGATAATTACTCAAAGCTAACAAGAGTTGCTAAGCCTGAGAATTAAATTGTGTTTACAGAGTCCTGAAAGAACTATTTTGGTGAGCTGTTCTATTAAAATTAAAGACACAGAGAGTGAAATCTGAGGCCTGCCTTCAGTATCCGTGGGCAGCGGAGGAGAGGTTTGACCCCATCTAGGAGATAGAAGAGCTCCAGGGGAAGAAGACTGACCACATCCAGCTGAAATATATCCGAAAAACACATAGAGCCAATGGACATCAACAATGACATCAGAGAGCAGAGTAATGGACGTTGACTGCTGAGGACAGCCAAAGTTTTTCTCTTACCTTAAATCGCAGATCTTTCATGTAATTGGCTCTCATTTCCTTCTTGTCGCTCTAGAAAACAGACAAATGTGGTGAGTGTCATTTTCAGTTCAGCAGTCTCTAATTCAAATGTGTCAAACTCAAGCCAGTGTGGCTTAGGCAGAAATTGAGTTTGACTGCTCTAAATCCTACTGGCTGTGATTTCCCAAAACGTCACGTACAATAATATCGCCGCCGCGGATGAACTGCAGGCGTGGCTGGAACAGCAGGATGTCCAAGATATAGATGGCGTCGCACAGGTAGTCAGCTATCAGCCATGCGTAAAGGGAGCCGTTGACATCACAGAGGAAAGCCCAGCGCACTGGGATCATCCACACGTTCCAGTTCCAGGCCAAAGTGACAAAAAAGAGCCACAGGACGTAGCCCAGATCTGCAGACACGAAAAAGATAGGACTGCTCAGTATATTGCGAAACTACCAACAGTGCCCAGAAAACTGTACATATTCATTTAAAGTGGTTGATAGCAAGGTGAAAGTCGGAAGATGAGACAGGGACTCACTGGTGAACGGGTCGATGCTGGCTGGGAAGCGGTACTGAAGCAGGCGCCTGATCCTGGACTGAGGCTTCACCTTGAAGCACAGTAGCTTGGTATACTCTTCCTTTTCAACTTCCTCCTCCGCAGTAGGAGCGGCCTGACCCTCCTCAACAGGTGCTGGTCCCTTCGGAGGCTCAGGAGGAGGCGCTGCAGGAGCTGGGGTGGGTAAAAAAAAATGTATGTTTATGAACCTTACTCTTTATTCAGATAGGGCTCTGTAGCAAAACTTCAGACTCCGTGGAGTCTCGGTTATAATTATTCATACAACACATGTTTCTTTGTTGTTGCATGCTGCATTGTGTTGTTCCATGTCTTTGCCTCAGCTGTTATTTTGAAATAATGAGGATGATGCCTAGTTATGTTCAATCTGGGAGGATGTCTGGAGTAAAGTAGTAAATTTGAGTATTTAATTGTACCATGTTGTGTAAATTAGGATTTTACATTATCAGACTGGGTATTTAAGTGACTAACTAGATCATGTGGTTTTTTTTATTTACCCCCATCTTTATAGTGGGATTTTTTTCATGATAGTTTAATTTTAGCTTTCTAAAAATTGCTCTAAATTGGTCCATTTAAATGTAGCTACACTCCCACAGCTACATCTTTTCCTCATTGACCACACCATCTTCTCAGAATTTTCTTTTACAATTAGAGACCTGGAGTTAATAAATGTTTACGTAAAAGCTTAGCTGATAGTTTAAGTTTACTTCAACATCTAAACCATCTGCAGTCGATGATCTAAAAAATTGTGTTAGCTTTTGAATGAGCCTGTTCATTTCCAACTGTATTCTCGGTTCATATATCAGAAACTGGAGACATCATATCTAGGAGCCTATAAAACATTGAGAAGTCTTAGTGCTAGGTGCTAACACACACGCAATTTTCTCCCCTAATTTAGTCATGCTCAGTTGCCACCTGCTAGCTCTGTCTCCCCTGTCACATGACAGAGTAAACATAACCTTGTTGTTCATCATTGAGTGATGCTAGTCAAAAACGTTTGTGATTGGCTAGGATCACTCAATGATCAGCAGCAGACCCAAGGTGCAGGGCCAATTATTCTCTCTTGTATTTGAAGTGGATGGCGAGACACAAGATAATTATGCCACTCAGGAGCCTGTGTTTGTAGTAAGGTTTCAGCAGGTTGAGCTCACTGGCAGGTGGTGTGTCCTCATCCAAGTCGTCAGGATCGATGAGTTTCTCCTTGGCGCGTTCTGTCCTCTCTTTAAACAGTTTGACCAGCTCTTGCAGACGCTCGTTCACCATCGTGCTGGCCTGGCTTGCGGCTGATGACGGACGCTCCTTCAGCCTGTAAATGTGATGCATGCAGCTAAGCATAGAACACACTGAAGCCTACAGGAGTATCAGTGCACATCTATCTATCTATCTATCTATCTATCTATACAGTGTACTTCAGTCATAAGAGTACATATTTTCTGGAGCAGCAACTGAATTTTTTAATATCCATCCATCCATCCATCAATCCATCTTTAAAGGTTCACAGTAGGTCGTCTTTATTAGAGTAGGTTCCAACTAAAACCCATCTAAAACCCTAAACACTCTTAACAACCTAAAGAACACCTGAGGAACCTTTTTTTTTCTAAGAACGTATCAAGTAAATGCAACTACTTGAGAAATAACTGAATTCTTCCAATATCTAACCACCTATGTATCCACCCATTCCTCCATCCATTCCTCCATCCATTTTATCTATGTATTTACGCTCCATTAAAGGTTCTTTGTTTCTCTGGGAACAAAATTTCCTCCAAGGTTCCATGTAGAATCAATCAATCTATCGATCTGTCAATCAACCTATCTATCTATCTGTCTATCTACCTATCTATCTATCTATCTTTGTAGTGTACTTCAGTCATCAGTGTACATAGTTTCTGAAGTAACAATAGAATTTTTTAATATCTATCTATCTATCCATCCATCCATCCATCCATCCATGTACCTTTAAAAGTTCAGTGTAGGTTTCTTTATCAGAGATGGTTCCAAGTAAACCCCACTTAAGAAGCTAAACACTCCTAACAATCCAAAGAACACTTGAACGACCTTTTTTGTATGAATTGAAGCATTAATTAAATGAAAATTCTTGAGGAATATTCTGAATTCTTCAAATATCCAACCATCTATCCACTTATTCCTCCTCCATCCATCCATCCATCCATCAGTCTTATCTATGTCACTACACCCTACTTATCTACCCTAGATTTATCTAGATCTAGAACCACTGCAGGTTCTATGTTCCTCTGGGAATACCTTTTTTTTACTCAACATTTTGAAGATGCATTTTAAAATAAATTTTTATATAAATCATCATAAACTTTATTAGATTAAAGTACCTTAAGCTTTCAGAGACTAACCAGGAAAGCATCACACTTCTATTACAATAACAATAAAAAAAAAAACAGCTAAATGATACACTCAGCAGAAACTATTTTAGCAGCTCTACTGTAACGCTTTCATAATAAGACCACATAGTTCTTCCAGACATTCCTCAGAGATGATCAACCATGCCTCTGGCAGGACGTCTTAAAGCTTAGTGGAGCTGTTTAGACACATCTTTCTCATAGCTTTGAGGTGTTTTATAGATTTTATGGTATTTAATGTCTGGCGCTCGGGTGATGTTGTGTTATTCTCGCTTACGCGTCATCAGCACTCGTGATGCTGCTTTGGCTCGGCCAGGCCCTGACTTGCGTCTCCAGCTCCTCATCTTCCTCATCTCCTGAAGAGTACAGCTTCTTTCTGTCACAAAGAACAAGACCATATAAACAAACACTCGTTTTTTCCCCGAAGTGTTTTATTCCTCTTATACCACAGCAATTTGCCTACACCGCCAACAATTTTTGTTTATTAAAGAACAACACAACATACTTTTTATCCATTTATAGTTACATTTTCTTTAAATTTTTTGCATCTTAACGAGAGCAAAACTCTCTGTGAAAAAGTTGGGTGTTATTTTTGATTCTGCCCTTAAATTAGACAAACAGATAAATGCTGTAGTTAAATCTATCTTTTTCCAGTTAAAATTACTGTCCAAGGCTAAGAGTTTTTTAACATTTGCAGAGTTTGAGAGAGTGATTCATGCATTCATTTCATCTAGACTTAACTATTGCAATTCTCTTTATATTGGAATGAGTCAATCCAATATTAGTCGTCTTCAGATGGTTCAAAATGCAGCTGCCAGGCTTTTGACTGGCACTCGGAAATTTGATCATATTTCCCCAATATTACATTATCTGCTTTGGCTGCCGATTCGTTATAGAATTGAATTCAAAATTTTGCTTTTTGTTTTTAAAGCTCTGAACGGATTAGCTCCAAAATACCTTTCTGACCTTTTGAATTTAAATAACTCTGCTAGATCATTAAGATCATCACAACAAAGATTGTTGATGGTTCCGAGGTCTAGACTTATGTCGAGGGGCGACCGGGCTTTTTCTATCATTGGTCCAAAATTGTGGAATAGTCTCCCTTTATCCCTAAGACTAATCTCTGCAGAGTCTGAATTTAAATCTAAGTTAAAAACTTACCTTTTCTCTCAGGCCTACAACTGTCTTTGATTTGGCTTAATTTTTCTGATTGTTATTTTTGATGTAAATTCCCATTATCATTGCTTTGCAGTCTTTTTATTCTTTAGTCTTTTATGTATAGCACAATGGTCAACTATTGTTGTGTTTATTTGTGCTATATAAATAAAATTTGATTTGATTTAATGTTATGCAACATCCCCAAAACAGTTAGTTACTCTTCTCAATTATGATATGCTATGTTAGCACTGATACTGGAGACTCCTTCCATAAATTTTAAATATACATTCTCTTGCCAGGATGCTACTCGTTTAACATGTTTAATAAAAACTGTTTGTTTATTGTTAGGCCTTAATTATGTGGAGATTCCACCATAAAATCCCTGAGAATGAGCCGTTACTATAGAAACGATAAGGTATTAGAACGAGTGCATTAATGTGAACCACATGATTTACAGCTGCCCTAATGTGAACAGATGTAGAAGTGGAATGAGAGTGGATAAAATGCTCGTCACGCACAAGACACATTGAGACACTTTTTATGACTTTATGAGTTTGGGATGATGGGATGAAGCCAGACAATAAATCATATAAAGCTTCTTACATTTTTGTCCAAATAGTTTGTGGCTTTCTGTCCCTTGGACCAGCATAGTTTCCATCACAGGTGTATGTGTGTGTGTGTGTGTGTGTGTGTTTGAGTATACAGGGGCGAGAACAATCCAGACAAAATAAAAACAAAAACATATAATTAGACAAAATAAGTAGGAGGAAAAAAAGGTCATAGCATAAGTACAATGTATTTCACAGATTTTGTTAGCGAACATGAGCGAACCTGACAGAATTTCTCAGAGAATTCTAACTCATATTCATAAATGTTAATAATCTCCAACAGGAATGCTAGCCAACTATCTAACGAGCTATCCTATATTTTTCTGAGAGGATCTTTTTTAAGTCATATTCATAAATGTAAATGTAATCATTGCCTCTAATGTGAGCTAGAAGGCGAACTTAAGTTAACATTTGCTAAAGATTGTTAAGGCTTATTCACAAATGTTAATAATATTCAATATTAATGCTAGCTAACTACTAGCAGAATTGCGTTTTTAGTTTTCTTTACGTAGCATTTCTAAATGTTTATAATCTTTATTGCTAATATGAGCAGATGGCTTACAGGATATCTTGGAAGATTTTAAGGCATATTCCTAAAAACTCATAATATTTCTATTTGAGAGAACATTTACAAAGTGGCTCATATTCATCAATTTTAAATACTAATGCTAGCCATCTGACTTGAGCTAATCTAGCAGGATTCTGAGAATTTTTAAGATCATTTTCGTAAATATTTGTATTTAATTTTATTTATTTATTTATTTATTTATTTACTGCTAATGGTACCTAGATGGCTTAAGCTAACATTAGAGGATTTCTCTGAAGATTATTAGGGCCAATTTTACGTATCTAATTTTTGTATCTAATATTAGCTAGATATCTAACATAAATCATCCACAAGGTCTCTTTCAGAAAACCTCTCTGAGTGTTTTCACATTTCCTTCATTTTTCCTGAAAGAAATGTTGCAGTGTACATTAGCTGCAATTAACCAGCTAGCATTAGCCAAACTGAAATTTTAGGTCATATTCATACATTTTTTTGTTGCTAACCTGAGAGAATTTCTAAGCTGATTTTTAAAAAAAAATAAAATTCATAAATATTTCTAATTTTCCCTACTAGCGCTAGTTAGATGGGTAACATAAAGTAACCTGATGTGTCCAGATGTGTTCAAATTTTATAGATTACTATTCGTAAACATTTTATGGGTCTTTTAGTCCATTTCAGGTGGAAAAGCAATATATTTCATAAGATAAAGAATATACAAAATATGCATACAGTATATTTGAAATTGTCCCACTTTTAAGAAGATATTCACTTTGACCTATATTTAAGAATATATTACATATAATATAAATAATGTATTTGGTTATGTTTATGAATATTGCCACACGTTTCAAATATATTGGCAAATATTTTACTGTGACGGAAATCTTCAAAATCACAACCAAATATTTATAACACATTATTTTCTTAACTCTAAGTCAGAGTGTATGTTTTCTACACTGGTCTACGCTCTGCATTCAGACTCTTCTTACTGACTACGTGAATAACAGCAGGTCCAAACCTGGTTCTGCTCGATTTGGATGGTCCAGGCACGGTGAGGGTTTTGAGGTTGGGGTCTTGTGGGGTGATGATCTGGGGCATGTGGTGGGAAGTTCTCCCACACTGCTCATTTTCTGAGTCTATATCTTCCACATTTACTGCTGGGTGAATGCTCAATCTGGAGCTAGCTGCAAGAGGAACAGCAATAACAGTAACCCATTGTAAGGAAAGTCAACCCTGGGTTATGGCAAAAAAGAAAATCATAGCTTGTTTGTGATGATTTTACTGCCATGATCACTGTCATCATGTGATCACTCCAGTATTCATACAAAAATGAAGCTGACTAAGCTTTAAAGGAAAAAGTCAAGTTGCAGAAAACACTATTTACAGTATTTTTTGCATTTATTAAAACCTCTTAATTTTTCAGTAAACTCTGCTTAAAGTCTGTAAGCCAAATGGTTTTGATAACAAGTCTATTTGTTTAGTACTGACTTATTTGAAATCATTATAAAACTATTAAAGTACTCTAAAGTATACACTAAAGAGTACTTTTATACACAGTGTACAGTTAATGAATAAAAAAAGGTCATAGAGAGCCCTACTGCACGTAGGAATTTGACAAAGCATCACCAAAAGGATCACCTGAAGGTCTAGCAGAGTTGAGTTCATCCTCGGCATTAAAGATGGGGTTGGAGAGGCCTGAGAGTTGGCGTGATGGGCTGATGGGGGGCAGACGGGGATAGAAGGGCACATTGGGCAAGTCCAGAATGGAGCTGGGCGAGGAAGGGGACGGGGTACGGGAGATGTGGAGGGGGGACTGGCGGACCAGACGGTCCAGCTCCAGGTCCCGACTCTGCTGCTGCGGCTGCTGCTGAGGTTTAGGCATCGTTTTGAGGTCTGATGCTGCTCAGACGATTCTGAACAGTTGTGTACCACTGCCGAGGAACGCTGGACAAGTGCTGAGGAAGATTGGATAGATGATGTGGAATATTGGATAAGTGCTGAGGGAAGTTGGAGAAGTGTTGTGAAAAATCAGGCAGCTTCTGTGGACGTTTGGGAAGTCCGTGGGGAAACCTGCAGGAAAATCTTTCAGGGAAAGTAGGAAGTTTCCAGGAGAAGGAAGGGAAGTGCTCAGGAAGCTTGGGTACACGCTGGGAAATCTGCTGGGGAAAATGAGTGATTTGTTGATGTAGCTGGTTGAGTCTGGTTGGCAATGGGGGGAACTGCTGGGTGATCTGGGATAGTCGAGAGGGCAGTTTAGGTATGGGGGGCACTTGGGGCAGGGTGATATTGTTCTCATTCAGCAGCTGGTTGAAGCGGTTGAGGCACACTGGAGCGCAGGGAACGCGCATAAGGCAGGCCTTCAACGCGTCACATCTGGAGGGAACTGAAAGCAGAAAGCACGGTCATTACCTGCATCAGAAAAAAGTCATTCATTCATTTAGTAAGCAGGGTCTGGGTGGATCCAGAGGCAGGACTACATCCTGAGTAGGACATCACTCCTTTGCAAGGCACCAGAAACACTCACTCCATCTCTTTACCTTTATTTTGAAACTTGGGGAATGAACTTAACAGATCAAAACAGCATGCCGAGGATTAATGGATTGCAGAATTGACGGCATTATGTTGATTTGATTGTAATTAAATGATGGCCGCATGTTCTCCCCTTGTAGGTTTCCTCCGGGTTCTCTAGTTTCCTCCCATCTCCCAGAAACATGTCAGTAGGTCGATTGGGTACTCTATATTGCCCTAAGGTGTGAGTGTGCATGGATTGTTTTATTCCTGTCTCACACCTCCTGCTCCTAGGATAGACTCCAGATCAACCACCACCCTGACCAGGATTAAGCAGTTACTGAAGATGAATGAAAGAAAGAATAGCTCTGTAAAATGTGACTTAGTTTTGAACACTGCTAAACAAACGTATTTTCTTTAAACATGAGGTCTTTAGCAACTCGCCACCTCTCTATGTGCTTTAAAAAACCCCAGTGGTGGATTTTCTATACACTCTGTAATCTTTGGAACTATGTGGTTGGTCTGTAGCCAATCTGACTATTTTATATAACATTAAAAAAACCTTACCACAAGTTTCCTCCTCAGCTAATGTGCCTTCATCCTAAAAGCAGAAAAGTGATGTGTGAGGAAGAATAAAAGAGACAAACGAATAACACAGATCTGTAATGAGCAACTTCAAAGCCATACACTTAAGGAATGATAGAAGAACACATAAAGAACGTCCAGGATCAGATTGCTGAAGTGAACAGAACAGAATGTTCAGATTAAGATGTCGAGATTAGAGATCCTGATCTTACAGATTTGACAGTATTTTTATTACATGCACACAGATGTTTCCTTTTATCTCCTGATGAACAGCAGCTGTTCAGACAGTGATTGCTGATCCCAGGTCAGTGCCCTTTCCTCGGAGATCTTGGATACACACGGGTGTGTGGAGAACGTTTCGTTTGATGATAGCCGGGTCTTATGTTTTTTTTTTTTTTTTTTTTACAGATAGAGAGTTCAATCATAGCCAGTATTACAGAATCAGATCTTCAGAAGCATGCAATAAAATGTTTTTGATGGACATATAAGGAGACAGGCAGAGTTATTACCACCCTTAGAAAAGCCCCCTGATATAAACCATATTGAAAAACTGTGGCACGAGCTGACGAGGAGAGTTCATAAAGGAGGACCCTGGATCTGGAGGATGTGGAAAGATACTCTACTGAGGTGTGGACTCAGATTCAGTGCTCTGTATTCTCCAATCTCATCAGGCATTATAAGAGGAGACAGTGCTGATATGTTAGCAAAGCACAAAGTACTCAGTGCAAAGGAGCCTCTAATTGTGACACACACTGTTTTGTCAAAATAAGTTTATTTGAATATTAAAGGTTCAATCTCTCTTATATTTTCAGGTGATTTCAGCTAATTAATCACAAAGACATTGGCACGAGGGTGCCAATAATTCTGGACCTGACTATATTACATATATAAAACATCATTTGAGATGATCCTGTTGGAAAAATGACGACAGATATGTTTATGCCTTAGCCTTTAAAGAAGCCATTTGTACTTTTTTAGAGCCACATACTGTCTGTATTTCTGGTTCAGAAAAAGTGTATAAATGCTGATCAGTTAAGAAACTAGCCAGATTCATGGCATGGCAAAATTACAACTCCTAGCTTTGCTCAAGTATTTTCAAAATTGTATGATTATTATGTGTAGAAACACTTTAATATATTCCAAATTGCACCTTTAATTTCTCAACTCTTAAACAGTAATGTGATCATGATGGTTTCTACTGTATTCCTTTTCACATATGACGGAATATTAGTAGACTTTGTAGGTCAATGTATTTAATAACCTTAATAAACCTTTTCAGAAGATTAGCACGTCCTCTTGGTCTGCATCACGTTAGTCAGGTGAACGCAAAAGCTTCACGTCTCATCTCCAGCTACACGCACATCCTCACCTGGGTGACGTTCTGCTTCACGCTGGCTCCGTCACACGACTTTGGCTGCTGAGTGACTGGATCTGGCTCTGATTCAGCCTCTGATGAGCTACCAGACTCCTCTTCCTCTGGTTCCTCTGGCTCTTCAGCTGGAACAGGTTCTGGTCTAAAAGGTTCAGGAGAAACAGGTTGATCTGCTGTCAAAATCTTCGGCTCAGGAGAAGGAAGGTTTGGCTCTTCTACACCAGGCGAATCTGCATCCTCTACTTCTTCCTCTGTCTCTTCTGGACCTTCTGCTGGCTCTTCAACCTCCTGGATGAACTTCTCAACTGGAGATAGTTCCTGACACCTGTTGCACACACACACACACACACACACACACACTTTGTATAGTGTTTCACATAATGTGGATATCATATCATTCACATAATCATATGGTCATGATTATGTGAATATTCCATATTAGCATATTAGAACAATGCAAAAATAAAACCAGAATGTCATCGAAGCTGTAAAATAATTAAACTCACAAAATTTTATCAAATTGTTCCCTCTGAAGGAAACAAATCCCCAAAATATGAACTTACTCTAAGATGCAGGGAAGCTCGGGTTAAATCCGGGGGTATCTCTTTAACCCCAGACCTGTTAAAAGCGCCTGATGCCTCTTCATCTTAATTATCTTAAATATTCACTTAATTAATGATAAATATTTGTTTATTTGTGCTCTGAATGTTTGCGGAAGCTCGAAGCAGCTCCGCCATCCTGCGCGTAAACAAGCCGCTCGATGCTCCACAGGTAACTAGGCAACCGTCGTTGCTATGGGATGCGGTTGCTAGGGTGGCTGTTGTCCAGGCTACTTTTTAAATCAGCCTCTGAGATGTTTTTAAAAAAAAACAGCTGATGTTATATATTTTATAAATTAAAAGTCGCTGAAATTAAAATGACAATGAAATCACACTAAATATTAAATATGGTGTATTTGTAGTATTTGTATCTCCTTTTTTTTTAAATTAATTAATTAATTAATTTTTTTGGATATTACAAATCTCATTTAGCTCCCTACTGGACATAGGGTACAACGTAGGATGTTAAAAGTGGCTGAAATTAAAATTAAAATGAAATCACACTAAATATTAAATATGGTGTATTTGTATATTGTCTTCTCCTTTATTTATTTATTTATTTATTTTTATTTTTATTTTTATTTATTTTTTTTTTTGGATATTACAAATCATATTTTGCTCCCTACTGGATATATAGGGTACAACTGTACATTATACATAAATAAACCTGAGATCCTGTACATTATATAGGAAGCACTTTTTGGGATTGAACATCTAATTGGCTAAAACTAGTAGCTACACCATGTTGCCAGCAGAGGGCGCTGAAGAGTCACATTATAATTACAGGAAGCTCAAACGCTTTGGCTGCTTTCCAAAGTTCATACAAATCTTCTAAACAATGTGTATAAATATTACACCACCTGTTATACTACACTGTCCAACAGTGGATTAATAATTGACACGTGTGATGGAGCCTTTCTTTCCCAGCAGGATTAAATGGAGATGTGCTGGTGCTGCAAACAGGGTTGCCAGGTGTTCGGTTTTCCCTCAAAATTGGAATATTTAAAAAAAAAGAATACAAAAACAAAACAAAACAAACAAAAAACCCAGATACAAACAAACAGTGATTAAATGAATCTACTTAAAAAGTTGATCTCATTTACTTATATCCATAGGATACCTATAGGAACTGACCCTAAATTCATCACAAAGAAAAACAAAATAAATAAATTTAATAATAATAATAATAATAATAATAATAATAATAAGGTGAGTGTGACATCACTTCCCCTAGTGCATCCTGTGGAGTTGGGGTCTGGCTTCTAAAATTAATTTAACTTCAATTCAATTCAACTAAGATAAAATTTTCTTAAACTACCCATAGGATACCCAAACTGTCACTAAATTCAACACAAACACAAAAAATTAACATTAATTAAAAAAAATTAACAAAAAATTAAAAAATAAATAAGTAAGGTGCAGGCTGAGGAGTTGGGGTGTGGCATCTGCTCTTCTCTACTATTAAATTAAATTAAATTAAATTAAATGTTTCTAAAGTTTCTAATGGTAATAGGTCTAATGGCTTCCATTAACCACTTTCCTTTCAATGTCTGATGATTTTAATGGTTAATGGAAGCCATTATGAACACTGAGTTTTATTTTATTCTAATTCTTCATTCATTTATCTTCAGTAAACGCTTTATCCTGCTCAGGGTTGAGGTGGATCTGTGGCTTATCTCAGGAACACTGGGCGTGATGGAGAAATACACCCTGGATTGCAAACCAGACAATCGCAGGGCATCACGAACACACACACACACACATTCACACACTCTTTCACAAGAAGGGGTAAATAGAGTAGCCAATCCTCCAACCAGCATGTTTCTGGGCGGTGAGAGGAAACCAGACAGGAATTCACATATTTACAATTTATTTTGAATGTATTTATTTCTGCAAAGCTGCTTTGTGACAATGTCTATTGTTAAAAGTGCTATACAAATAAAATTGAATTGAATTGAACCAGAAAACCCGGATGAAAAACCCATGAGGACACGGGGAGAATGTGTGAAACTCCACACAGACATTAACCTGAGCTCAGGGTCAAACCAAAGACCATGGAGCTGTTTTATTTTATTTCATTTGTGTTTTTTTTTTTTAGC
The DNA here is from genome assembly GCF_027358585.1 of Pangasianodon hypophthalmus. Taxonomy (NCBI): domain Eukaryota; kingdom Metazoa; phylum Chordata; class Actinopteri; order Siluriformes; family Pangasiidae; genus Pangasianodon; species Pangasianodon hypophthalmus. The sequence goes on from NC_069716.1 coordinate 27,217,410, forward strand.
AAAGATGCCACACCATAACTCCTCAGCACACACTAGGGACTCATGAGCCAGTCTTCCCTCACACACTCGGCTTCTGATAGCGATCTCAACACTGGCTTTCTCTTTTACTGTATGAATGTATTTTTCTATGTGGTAGTGACTTTCTCTACGTATTTACATGCCTATTCTTTATGTAGGACAATATATATGCTAACACTAATAATAATAAATCATTTTAAAACCTTGGTGAAATAGCTGTTGAGGGAAATTGCTGGATCAACGTGGATCTACAATGGACTTTATACGGGTTATGAAAATGTGCCCTTACTCTGTGCTTTCACTGTGTAAAATTTCTGCTTCTTTCTCCTCATCCTGCAGCTCCTGTAACCTGCAACATTAACGCCAATTTAGAAGGTCAAGTGTAGGAAGATTATTATAAATCTCAGCATGTAACCCTGTACACACACACACACACACACACACACACACACACACACACACACTAGTTTTTCTCGGACTGTATGTCTGCGATGCGACCTTTCCTGAACTCATATACACTTTGACGAAGTTGAATAAAGCCTAAAGTTACTGAGTATGCATGTTTTTTTTTTATCTTTTGTCCACAGAAAGATAGGAACATCTAATAAACAAGGTCTAAATGAGAAAAACTCATTTTTTTAAATACAAGAACTGTTAGATTTAGGTGTAGTACAGCATTAATTAGCTTCATTAGAATAATTATGTTAATGGAAGGTCCTTATAAGGATAATAAGACAAGTGTGTGTGTGTGTGTGTGTGTGTGTGTGTGTGTGTGTGTGTGGGTGGGTGTGTGTGTGATTACTCTGGCTCGGCCTCTTCCTCCTCCTCCAGAATGGGTGTGTGTACGGTCACTCGGGCTCCAGCCAGCTCTCTGACAGTCACCTCCGCTGCGTGTCTCGCCACCTCCTCGGCCATCCTCGCCATCTCCAAACGCTCCTCACGCAATCTACACACACACACACACACAGACACGCTAATCTCATTTCAGTTGTCTGAGAAGTTTGCTAATCCATCAGTCTGTCTGAATTCTTTTACCATTTTATGCATTTTTCATGTTAAATTCACCAAATTTGTGATTGTATGTTATAAACTCTTCAGTTCCAGTCCATTCTTTTGTTAACATAGGAGAATTCTAAGGTCCTAGCATGTTGTACAAAGCTCTGTGGGTTTTTTTTTTTTCATTTCTTTATTTCTACTATCCCACTGTTGATAAAGGATGTAAGCAAAACCGACTTACTGTGGACAGATTGCTCGAGTTAGCTAATGTTACATGGGTCACTTAAAAAGAACATTCTCAATTTTAACCTTAACAGTGTCCTACATAGCTAGCTTAGTTTTGCTAACTAAGCTGGTGCTTGCTAATGTTGTGTATTCTTCTACCATTAACAGTAACAAGATCTGAAAGTGCAATATTGTTCAAAAGGTTTCATAAAAACATTTTAAAAACTTTTTTGACTTTGTGCTGTAAGCTATGTTGCTTTATTTGTCTCACTATCATTACACAGCGATTCTGCTTAGCTTTGCTTAGATTAGCTAGCTGATATCTAGTGGCGCTTGATTTCACAGCTGCTGGAGCGATACTCAGTCTGACGTCACATTAAAGCTAGCCTGATAAAATAATTATTCATCTAGCCCTAAGTATTCATCATAAATATCTTATAAGCAACATATATACAGTACCTTGCAAAAGTCTTAGGCACCCTATTTTTTTTAGTACAATCTTTTGTTATAGATTTGTATTTTATGACTTCTACATTATTGATTCAGTACAAAAACTTTTTAGATTCCAAACATTAGTTTTCTAGCACAAAATTAAATGTTACAGAAAAATGTTTGTATGTCAGTAAAGAAAGCAGCAGATTCCATAAGAGACACTTTTCAGACAAAAAAACATAATGAAGGCTGCTGGGTTTTGCTGCAAAAAAAAGAAGCGAGTCGACAGTCAAAGTCTCCAGAAGAATTGTGGCTGCTTCTGCAAGATGCTCAGTAACACTTACAGCTCATTTCCTTATAAAACTGCACACATTGTACCTGAGAATACATTTTTTTTTAAAGCGAAGGATCGTCTCACTAAATATTGACTTTGTTTCATTTATTACTGTTTACTGCTCTTTATGGTATATTTTTTGAATGTAGAAACATTTAGTTTCATTATTTTTGAAGGTTTCTTCGCTCTACAGCGTTTCTTTGCATGTGCTTAAGACTTTTGCACAGTACTGTATATATATATTAATTACTCTGTCATTAAAGTGCAATGAGTGTTATAACTATCATAACACAACATTATGGCAACAAAAATATTGGGTGGTATTGAGTGGTTGTCATGAAGTGCATATGTAGATGTCTTGTAGCAGTATGAAGCAAATAATGCACCTCTGAAATCTTTTATAATCCCCAAATTTCCAGAATACAAAGTGAGACACCAACCGTTCCTCCATAGTTGCCATGGCGCTGTCCTCCGCCTCTCTCTTGATGCTCTCGATGAAGGGTGTCCATCGTCCGGTTTGTGTCTCAGCGTCTTCCTGCTTCAGGCATGACGCTGGTGCTGAGGGACTTGTGGCTTCTGGATCTGACCGCTCCTCTGGCTCTGCTTGTTTTGGGGAAGATGGCTGCTCAGATCTGTTCTCCTGGTTCTGGTTCTGGTCCTGGTCATCATCTGAGTCAACTTCCTCGAGGACCAGGTCTGTGGAAGTTGGCCTGGAGTGGACAGCTGCAAATATAGACAACATAGTGATGTTATGCTAAAAACTACCTTGTATGAATTTACTGACCTGTTTAACCTGATTACGTTTGTTAATGCTGCAATGTTTTTTTTTAATATGGAAATGATCTGATATGATATGATCTACAGTAATAACCTAATCTATCAAAATTGAAGTCAGTAATAAAGTAGTGAAACTTACTGACTGTAACTAAGTGCTGATACTGGAGACTCCTTCCATGAATTTTAAATAAACTTCTCCTTACAGAAAACATCACCATATCAGCAATTACATATTAATCACCTGTCGTGTGAAATCTCTGTGAATGAGTTATTACTACAGAAACGATCACATTATTAGAAGAACACCTTCTGACCAATCAATTCAATTCAATTCAATTTTATTTGTATAGCGCTTTTAACAATGAACATTTCTCAAAGCAGCTTTACAGAACATAAGAAACAAAAAACATTCAAACAGAAACAAAAACATGCAAACAGTCCTAGATGTTAGACAAAATTATCCCTAGTGAGCAAGCCTGAGGCGACTGTGGCAAGGAAAAACTCCCTTAGATGATATGAGGAAGAAACCCTGAGAGGAACCAGACTCAAAAGGGAACCCATCCTCATTTGGGTGACACTGGAGAGTGTGATATGAACAATGAACAATCAGAATCCAGAACTGAACAGTGCAGTGGTATAATTATAATTAGACTATTTAATAACATATGTAACTAAATTACTCATGTAAAACAGATGAGTACAGAATGTTTCTTGAGCAAAGAAGGGCTTCGTTGGCCAACCTGAGGTCGGGGCTAATAAACAAGCAGCTCCAATATTTAGGAAAGGAGCCGCCAGATCAACTCTTTACAAAATTAATTACGTACTCGTCTTTAACCGTTAGAGATTTTAGTATATATTTGTGCATTGCTTGCTTTAAGTTTGATGTTGTTAGTATTTTTAAAGTCTTTACTGTTTGGTTTCATTGCCTGTGTTTACATTGTGAACATTAGCCTTGTTTAACTCTGCGTTTATTATTTAGTTTCCTGTTTAGCGTTGTTACTAATACACCTCACGCACTTCTCATGACTCATGGCTCATAGCAGATTTTTAGCAATTATTTTATGGGCCACAGGTTGAAAACACTTTTCATGTTTTAGTCATCTATTGCCATATGAACACAGAAATACTGAAATAAATCAATGCACAATTAAAATTAAATAAGCCTTTACATAATCACGCTTTACCTGTCAGAAACGCCACCTTATTTAATTGGAAAATATTAATAGTGTAAGAGATGTGAAATGTTTGCTTTTTCTTTAGTTTATGAAGCCAACAGGTTCTTTTAACAAGGATTGAACTTAATGATCACTGTGTTATAAACAAAAACCTGACCAACTTGTCACTGGCAGACACAGGGGGTGGGCAGAGGGGGCAATTGCCCCCCCCAAACCCCCTTCCCCAACCTAACAACCCCCCCCCAATGTTCCCATGGTCAAAAAAAATGCACTGAAAGTGCCCTCTAGGGTGCCCCTATGGTAGATAAAATGCTATAAAGTGCCCTATAGGCTGTCCTTACAGTAGGGAAAAAAACATGATGAAGTGCCCCAATGGCAGCACTTCAAATGGAAAAAATGTGATGAAATGCTATCTTGGGTGCCCTTCCAGTGGAGAGTATGTGATGCACTGCCCTATATGGTTCCACTAAATGTGAAGAAACATGATGAATTGCCCTAACTGGTGCCTTTCTAGTGGAGAAAATACCCCTTAGGTGCTCCTCTGTATGAGGAAATGTGCCCTTTAGGGTAGTAGAAAAAAATACAAGTTAATGCCCTCCAGGAGCCCCTGTTTTTTTCCCCACTATGTGTAGGAGGTGCCCTTTAAGTAAATATGTGTGTGTGTGTGTGTGTGTGTGTCTGTGAGCTCTGGGACAGCATCAGCCTCCTTCTTAGTTTTCTTCTCTCTTTAAGAGGCCGTCTGGAGCCTCTCCCCCTGAAACAAGAGAAGATGAACTGTTTGGCGTGACGCTGGCCCAGAGGACCCACCCACACACACTCCTGACTCCGCCTTCACAACAGTGAGGCCTCTCCCTCTTACTGTCTGCTTTCTTCCTGTTGTTTACCCTGATTGGTAAAGGTTTAGATAGGTTTAGATAGGTTTTGTTGTTATGTATGCAGTGTTCTTCATATGAGGAACTGAAATCATGTCATATGTAACGTGCGAGTGAAGAGGTTGGGGAAATCAGAAAAGATGATACATACCGTGTTGCGCAACCTTTTCTGCCACCCCCTGAGAAAATAGAAAAGAAATATAAGCAAGGTAAAAAGCAGTGGTTAAATTGTTTGAACGACGTTAAAAGGATGCTTCAGGCAAAATTGAAGTGTACTCAATTTGCCCCTTACCAAATGTAGTTTGTTTTATAGGGGCTTTCACACTTGCTGTTTTTTTTCCCCAGAAAAGTGTACCTTTCGCTCTTAAAAGAAAAGTGTCTCATGTGAGCACACAATGTTCTCTTACCACTGTACTCTCTAGATTATTAATTTATTCTCAGATGTCTAGATTATTCTACCCTCCATGATTAGTTCATTTTTAATGCATGTAGGACATGAGGTTTTATTTATGCTGACATTTGTGTTATTTATGCTGACATTTGTGTTATTTATGCTGACATTTGCAGTTTCAGGGCACAACATGGTGAAACACACTTTTTAAGATGTGATCACAAACTGTGAATGCCTTGTGATCAGATGTTTTTTCTATAAAGAATATGCTTCCTTGTAGCACCAGTGCAAAACAAAGGACACAAATTTCTAGCCACAGAAATGTTTTGGGTGATCAGCTGCATTTACAGTTAAGTGGAAAACCGTGTAACAACTTTTGGCTGAACTATTCCTTTAAAGGAATGCTGGTGTCTGACTCACCCCATAATCCTCCTTGCTCCTTATAACAGGCTGGGGCAAGGCCAGGCCGAGACCGTGAACAATCCACCCCATCATGCTGGGAGTGATAAAAACACACAAACTGAGGCATCACCACACCGAACACATATACTACAGAGACAGAAAAGCTCAGCTAGTTACAGATTCCTAGTGTCATGTGGCTTTTAACTTACTTGACTTTTGTGTCAACCTCTGTCAGGCTGGTTACTGATTCAGGAGGAGGTGAGAACACTGTGACGAAAGAGAAATGCAAAGGTGACCTTTAATTTAACAGCCATAATCATATCAAATGCTAATACACACAAACTACAGTTGGTTAAAAAAATTCTACAAATTAAATAGTTTTATTTTAACCACAACTCTATTTATTTTTCTATAACAACAGCTCTGACAATAGTGCAACTGCACATCACGGGTTTATATGAATGCACACATTCTAATACGTTATCGTTTCTATAGTAACAACCCATTCGCTTGTACGATGGACGGTCAACAATAATCTAAGTCCGATAATAAAACTAATTTAAAAAGTGCTTTTATTTAACAAATTAAAATGTCTGATCGTGAAATGGTGTTTTCTATAAGGAGATGTTTATTTAACATTTATGGAAGGAGTCTCCAGTGTCAGTGCTTTGTAACAGCCAGTAAGTTTTCCACTACATCCGTCAAGGTCAATCGGTAGTACAAGGTCAATAGGTCAATACTTCAAATGTAACTTAGCATAACACTGACATGTCCATGTTCCAGGATAACAACTAAGGTGCATAGGACCATATCTGTGTATGAAACTCAATTTCATAGAAAACTTTCAGAAGTATTTAAAACAGCAAGAGAAATTTCAAAAAAGGTCACATAAACTTTAGCTGAATTACGACCTCTCAGTGGAAGAGAGAGAATTAACAGGAACTCACTCTCTCGATACTGGTGGAATCCTTACTGACTGGATTAGTGTTGTTAGGAATGCAAGTCTTAAAGTATTACGAAAGAAATGACACACACAACTATTTTTTACTTTTTGTCCAGGAAGTTTTTGGATACCATTCGAAACAGTCCAAGAGAACCTACATATGTAAATTATATCCAAACACCTCACCATAATATGTAAAGCAGGGATGCAGGAAGGCTTTTACATTAGGGGTGCTGGAATTTTAAGCAGCAAACACGTGACGTGCTCTGTGCAATTATCCGCTATGTCTTTGGTAATTTTGGCTCGATGGGAATCTTCGGATATATCGGCTAAAAACCGTATATTCTCATTACGATTGTGATTTGCATAGGCAGATACCTGGTACTGTACCAAGCTGACTGCAAATCAACCACGAATGTCAAATGTAATAGGTTTAATATATATATATATATATATATATATATATATATATATATATATATAAAACATAGTTTGTTTATTATTTATTTATTTATTTATTTATTAAGTGTGCATTTGTTTATTTATTAATTGTGCAACACAGATAGGGATATAATCCCTAAAACAGCTTTGGAGCCTTTTAGTGAATCATTTATCAACAGTTTTTATGAAGGAGACTGGTGCAGATCCTCTAATTGACCAATTCAGTGCAGTGAACCCAGAGTACTTACGTATAGAGACATATGTGCCATTTCTCTGAGTTCTCATTTTCTAGAATATTGATTTTACAAAACAAGAGGATTGGGGAATATTTACATCTACAACATATCTGCTACATGATCTCCAAAAAAATCACAAAGATCTTCATGTCTTTTTCCATTTGTTTTGGGAACTCGACTGACCTTCAGCTGTGTAAGATCTGCATATCCTAGTCCATATTACTGTGGATTAGTACCTTTATCTGAGCAGCGTGATGATCTTTGGGAGCCATTTGCTTGGTGGTCTGGTGGGCGGGGCATGTGGTACGGCAGTGCGTTCTGGAAACCAGTCTTTATCCACTGCACCATTCTGATAAAGACAGAAAGTTGGAAAAAGTTCAAGATGCTTGGGATTAGGGTAATGAAGATGAACGGTGAAGTCACTAACCCATAGTCATACTTCAGTTGGTTTTCGTTATCTTTCATGTCCACTCAGCTTTTAAAGCTTTTGCTGTTCTTAAAGGCTTTCCTATGAAGACAATCTTTGTGATAGATCAAGGAACTTCTCTACCGCTTGGTTGCCACATAAAGATGAAGGAACGTGTAGAAGATGGATTGATAGGCGAGTTCTTGATGCAAGAAAGAGTAATCGTGAGATACTATAAATTATAAACTCAGTGTTTAAGGCTTAAAAATGTCTGAGAGCCAAAGCAGTTGAACATTCTTCTATATTCTTCACTTAAAAGCATGTAAATGGACAACAGAAAAGTGGCCCTATCTTTGGGAGATCACTAGTTCGTTTCCCGATGACCCGTGGCTGTGCTCTCTGGGTGCGAGGGATGGCATACTCTCTCTCTCCTGTCAATCACAGTGACACTAGCCAATCATGTGCATCTGTGAGCTCATGTATGAGGAAGATGGCAGATAGCACTTTCCTCCAAGTGTGTTATGAGTTTGAAAAGATGCAGATGGCTGGGTTCACGTGTCTTGTGGAAGCTCATGTTAAACTTCACCCTCCTCGTTTGGTAGCTGTCGTATGATATGGGAGAGCTAGCTGATGGGTGAGAATTAGCAGGCTATGAAGACTCTTTTATGCTCATCCTAGGACTCATTTCAACTAACATCATTTCAAATCATGTAGTCAAATTGGCCTTTTCTCTATATAACTGTTCATTGTAATGATCACAATCCACTATTCCATGGCATCCAGAAGGGTTGAAAAATGCGAGATACTTCATGTCTAAAAATGAAGTGTTTTAAATCAGGTTTCAGCTTTCTATAAGTGTGTGGCTCACCCGGGAGGGAACTGAGAAGAATGCTGCACTTCAGACACCTCGTCCTCCGAGACCATCTCCACCACTGGAACATTAGGAAGAGGCTCTGCATCTGATGACATGATGAACAGTCAGTGAGCTGCTTCTAATGTAAACTCTACCATCTCATCAGAATTACAGTGAACGGCTGTACACACACCCACCTGGAAGTTCTTCAATATCGTAAACCTGGAATTAGACAAATAAGAGGAAACGTGGTGAAAGCAGATAGAACTCTTGATAGAAGTTAGATTACTAGCTTGAAAACTAAGTTATTATTATTATTATTATTATTATTATTATTATTAGTGGTGGGCAGTAACTACGTACATGTAATTTTTTTACTGTACTTAAGTACTTTTTCCACTGACACGCCACACACCGCACTTTGCACTTTGTATTGTTACTACACACAACATACTACATATCTTGTACTTCAGTTTTGCACATCCTTTACATATATTTCATATTTATTATTTCTTACTTTTTCTTCTTCATTTCAGATTTTTAAATTTTAACCTTAATTTAGTATTTAATGCACAGTCTAAAGAGAAGTAGGCCAGGTTTCCATTTCACTGCAAGTTATATACTTTATATAATTGTGTATGTGACAAATAAAAATCTTGAATCTTGAAGAATCTTTATTAAGTATTTAAATTTTTATGCTTTTTCTCCACTTAGTTTCAAAGAACACTTCCTATTTTTACTCTATTACTTATTATTCTAAAGTAGGAGAAAACTGGACTTGCTACAATATCTGAATTCGACACACTTTTAAAGTGAAGCAAACCAATTATAGTGCAGCACACCTTTTAATTAGCTGGGTAATCTCACTATAAGCCATCTGTATCATACTACTAGGGCATCAAAGGCGGAAAAATTCCTGGCTGCTCAAATGAAGCAGTGGTAGTGCAACACTCCTGGCCTTAGATATGTTTGAAATATTGGAAGAGAAGAATGACTGCTTTATTTTCAAATGCGTGCGGTGTCTCCCTGGAGTACAGAGAATCTAATCTGAGGAAACGGTTTCTGCCATGAGTAATAAATATAAATGTTTGCCAATTTTTCAAAACTCTTGTTTCAAAAGTCTTGTTTTGATCTGCAGTCAGAGTAGGCTCGAGAAACAGATAATCAGAACAATATAACTAAAATAACGCTTTTACTTTTGACACGTAAGTACAGTTAAAAGCTTTTATACTTTAACTCAAGTACAAATGCAAATAGAAAACTTCTACTTTTACTCAAATACCATGTTACCAAAGGAATCTCTACCTTCATTTAAGTATAGGATTTGTGTACTCTCTCAAAACTAAATTATTATCTAGTTTATACTTTTACCGAGTTGTACTTTATCAGTACATTATAAAGTGTTTGCACTGTAAACTGAAAAGTTCAGATACAGCACGTAGCTGTACTTACACATGGCTCTGTCTGAATGCAGAATGCCGAAGAGCTAACTGGCTTATAAACTGATAAAATGTGAGCCATCTTTATTGGCTTAAGCCTCATGATTTAAGAATCCTTTGTATTTAACATCACGATTTTGTAGAATTTCCTGATGGACCTTTAAACCTAATCTAACATTCTTGATTTCACTTATTAAATAAACGTTTTAATTTTGAAAACAGATATCATCCTGCACCTGCTATTAAAATACCTATCATGTTGTGAGTCATTTTAATTCATTTAAAATGAATCATTTTACATGATCAATTTCAGTATTATGTATGAAATTCACTTTTTTTAGTTTAGAGAGTATGTATTTAAATGAAAGTTAATGGTAAAAACACCTCTGTATCTTCTTCTTCAGGTTTCTCACTCTTCTCTGCGTATTTGGTCTCTGGCTGCGGTACGACCTTCCCAATTCCCCCTGAGATCCAGCCAATGACTCCTGATCTGTTGGAGGTTTTGCATAGTTGATTATTTTCCTATATTGGCATGTCCCATAGTGTTTTATTCCTCTTGTAGCACAGCATTTGCCAATCATGTTTGTACAAATGTCTATTAATAAATGGCATGTCATACTTTTTATCTATTTGTAGTTATATTTAAAGTTGTGGAACATCCACAAAAAAAGTTTCTCTTATGACTTATGTTATAACAGCTATAAACTGTTGTTCCCTTTTTTTTCTCTTCCTTTAAGTTAATAAGACATAAAAATGCAGCTGTTGCTGCTGACATTGGAGACTCCTTCCATAAATGTTAAATAAACATCTTCTACTTACAGTAAACTTAACCATATCAACAATAGCACACATTTTTTTTTATGTTGTAGTATCCACCATAAAAATCCTTGCTACTATAGAAATGATAAGATATTAGAACAAGCACATTAATGTAAACCTTTGATTTGCCTTGCAGCTGGAACCACTGTCAGAGCTGCTGTAATAGAAAATTAATCAACACCAATCAGAATTAAGAATTCAACAGCATGGAGGTACACTCTATAGCCAAAACTATGTGGACACCTGATCACAGCCATATGTGCTTGTTGAACATCTCATTCCAGATTTATTCCCCTTTTGCTGTTATAATAAGCTCCACTCTTCTGGGAAGGCTTTCCACTAGATTCTGGAGCGTGGCTGTGGGGATTTGTGATCATTCAGCTACAATAAGCAATCGTGAGGTCAGGCGCTGATGTTGGTGAGGAGGTCTGGGGTTCAGTCGGTGTTCCAGTTCATCCCAAAGGTGTTCAGTGGGGTTGAGGTCAGGGCTCTGTGCAGGACACTCGAGTACTTTCACTCCAACCTTCACACACCATGTCTTCATGGAGCTTGCTTTGTGCACAGGGGCATTGTCATGCTGGAACAGGTTTGGGCCTCTAGTTCCAGTGAAGGGAAACTGTAATGCTACAAGCATACAAAGACAATTTTGTGCTTCTACTTTGTGGTAACAGTTTGGGGAAGTATCACATATGGGTGTGATGGTCAGGTGTCCACCTACTTTTGGCCAATTAGTGTATAATAGCATATAATTAATAATGCAGTCTATGCGATTTTTCCTACAAAATATAAAACAAGTTAATCATACCTGTCTGAATCCTCATCTTGAGGTGACTGTAAGAGGAACACAAATGAACAGGTAGTTATGAAGCTGTTTATGAAATTCCTCTGGTTATATTTTTTTTGCTAGCTAGGGGCAGTGGTTCACAGTGAAGGGAAGACCTTGGCCTCGGAGATGTTGGCTCTGTGGAGGTTCGGGCTTCCGGTAGGCTGTGGCAGGGCACTCACGAAACTATTAGACAGCCAGTTCAGCACGCCACTCTGAACACTACAGATTCACAGAGATTTTTTACACCAATCACTGAAATTCAGTGTTCAGTTACAGACTGGGTGTGTTACCTTTAGGGTGCAAATAGTACAGAAAACATATACTTCAGTAAAAATATGGTTATTGTGTCAAAATTTTACTCTAGTCAACAGCCACAAACAGGGGTGGACAAAGTACTAAAAAATTATACTTTTAAGGGAAAGTATAGATAATGTGTCATAATGTTACTCAGTTAAAAGTGGAAGTATTCAAACAAAAATGTACTGAAATGACAGTTAAATGTTGCATGAAATGTACTCAAGTATTAAACAGTAAAAAGTAAATATACAGAAATTAAGTTAACATCATGTTTTCATGTGAAAATTAGTTATCGTTTAATTGTTTTAAAGCAACTTCTGCTATATTTAACATTAGCTAAAATTTGACTGGCTGCCTAGCCAACTACATTAGCTACTGAAATCAATGCTAGACTAACCGGGTATTAGAAAAGAAAACAGGCTAACTTAAATAAAGATAGCCAGTTAATGTTAGCAGATTAAAGATTAGCATTTTTTAAAATTAGATGGAGTTCATGCTAGATGGAGTTACAATGGTGGTAAAGGAGAGACCTCATTTTATATGAGTCTTTGTTTACTCCAATATATTGAAACATTTAGTGAGGATAGAGCCAGAGGCGCTCATCTTCAAGTTCCACAGTGCAGTCTGATGAAATTATTGGATGCTAAACTGAAAAGATTGAGATTTGTAGCAAGTACTTTGAAGGTAAATAACTTTAAATAACAATTTAAGGAGTAAAAAGCATGTTTTTTTCTTGGAAATGTATAGTAACAAATTACACATTCTCAAGTATTTTCCATCACTGGCCACGAAATATATCTCAAGAATCTTAACATTTGACCTCAATGTATTACTTCATGGCCACACCTTATTAAAAAAATAACCACCATGTCACCTGAGAAATCCGAATAAATTGGGGAAAAAATAGGAGTCATGATATTTGAGAGTTAACAGCGTGGGGTTTCTTAAAGGAAATGTATAATTACAAGCACTTTCCACCTCTGGTTACTTGCCTGCCCTGGGACGTTTCTGATGCTTGATCATCATCCCTGATTGATTTGACTGACTTCAGCTTTCCTGTCAGCAGTTCAGTAGGAAACAGTAATGAGCTTCAACCACAAAAAACATTGAATTTTTCTTTTAATATTGGAATGGAAATTGAGCAGGCCTGCACCTCTGTTTCCTGGAACTTTTCCAGTCTAGTGATCGAGAGCAGGACAGAAAAATGAGAGAAATAATGAAGTCATACGGATGTTCTCATCCTGGTACAAACTATCACAGAAAAGGAGGAACTGTGTGTGAAATCATCCTGTACCATGTTCCTGATGTTATGATGCTGTTCACAGGAGAGAAGGGTGTATTTATGGGTTTGGGAACACTGTGTGTGGTTTTGGGAGAAATGTACGTATGTAGGGAGGGAGCTGCGAGAGCAATGTGTGTGTGTGTGTGTGTGTGGGAGAGAGAGAGAGAGAGAGAGAAAGAGAGAGCTTACTGTAGTACTCTGCTCCTGCTCCCTCACATGATCCGGACCAGTCAGGGCCTGTGGCACCACCTTCACCATATAGTTAAACATTCTAGCATAAAGACAAGCTGTATTTACACACTCATACGCTCCACTCCACACACACACACACACACTTCAAGATAGAGAAAAAAAGAGAGGCTGGTGAGGTAACGACTGTTTATAGTTGCAGTAATGTAAGTGATAACAGGAACTCACTTGTTTTGCAGATGTAACTATAAATGGATAAAAAGTATGCATTGTTCTTTATTAAATAAGACATTGTTATTGTTCTTCTGGTATAAGAGGAAAATTCCACTGCTCTCAATCTGTACATGCATATTGTACTAATGATGGCTTGGCATTAAATTCTTTTTTCTTATAAACTTCGGGTTTTGTTGTTATGGGGACGTGGTAAATTCATGACATCATCTAATGGTGTATATAACAATAGAGTATAACTCACTACCCTACTGCTGATCAGATACAGGGAAAGCCCCTATGAAGCCCTCATCCATCTCCACATCCTGATATACTATGTGGCTCGTCTCCAGGAAAAATTCACAAGAAGGCAGAAATAGAATGACGTCAAGCTTCCTCATGTCCGTCCGCAAACAAAAGAAAAAAGGCTCGGTTCGGGCTACGGGCAGAACAATGAGGCCAGTGAGAAGAGCACGGACAGGATGTGGGAAAATAATTCAGTCAACATCTGAGTTCTGGGTTTGAGATCTCACACACAGGCTGAGAAAAATGTTCTCACACACACACGTTCTTCCCAGAATTTCTCACAAATACTGCCAGAAACTGCACCTCCCTCACTGTGGAATGGCAGCTGAATGTCTTGGGTGTAACTCAGAGCAAATCTTAGGACACTTTTTGTTGTGAATATGGCTGTAAATATCTCATGTAAAGCAGCAAATCAGGTACCACACCTTGTATGCACATACAGATTTTCAAACTTAGGCTTATTATATAGTAACTACCTGAAAAAACAGTGCAATATGGTGAAGCTAAATCAAATTACTGTGGTGTTTAGGATTAAAAATGGGATTGGGAAACAAACATGCTAGTGAATTTATCAATTTAATCAATTTTTACCAACTTTCTTTCTTTGGCTATTCAGTCATCTGTTTCTACAGACTCCAAAATGAACACTTCCATTTTCTCCAGTCTAGTCCCATGGCATATTTGTGGGTCCTTAAATGCTATTTGTAATTTAATTTCTGCAATCACTAACACTCCAGAATGAAAAAATAAAAGAAAAACCACCTGCTGTAGATGAATAGGCTCTCCATCTTATTGTTGCCCTTGGAGGTCACTAATGCAAAATTACACTATTTATCTAAATAGAGACAGAGCGTTGTTCATATATATAAAGCAAAATCTGCCTTAACACATGTCTGACAACGTACTGACACATTTGATCAGGGTTCCTGAGGTTGGTGGGTTTATAAAGAGCGTTTTCAGAAGCCTCCTGGGATTTAGAAATATGAGAATAAAAAAGAAAAGAAGAGTAAAACAATGGCTGTTCTTACCTGATTCCAAAGCAGGGCGTTGCATTCCAGCTGGGATTGTGATTAAGCCCAGAACACACTCCAGAGATTTGTGTGTGGATTAGGATTGATGCAAGACAGGCGTAATGTGATTACAGGCTGAAGGACAGCAACACAATATGCTGCTAATGTTGGGCATAAAATGCCATGTAATAACACATCCATCACACACAGAGGAAGGTCTGAATCCGATCTGGCCTTGTTAGAGAGAAGTGTTGCAGTGTCGTTCTAAAATCATAATACAGGTGTAGGTTCTGAAAAAAATGAAAAGGAAAAAAAAATAATCCCAAAATAGGTGTTATTATTACAGTCTGGATTGCACTTTGATTTTAATTTCATTTAATATCTAGTAATTAACTAATTAATGTTAAAAATGTAATTTTTTTATTTAAAAAATAAATTTACAAATTAAATTAAATTAAAATTGCAGTAAAATCCAGACAGCAGTAATAAAAATTTGTGCAGCATTTTGGAATTCTTTCTTTTTCTTTAATTCTTTTTTTTTTCTTCATTTATATTTTTCATTTTTGGGATCTTTGTTGAGGAAATGTATTGTTAAGTAATGTATTTTTTTAATAGTCATTTTTAAATATTGTTAAAATTCAGAGTTTTTTAGGTTTTGTTTTATGTGTTGTTTTTGTTAGATTCCTATTAGATTTTCATAAATATTTTTATTATTTGTATACTTTAGTTTAATTGGTATTTTGTTTTGTTAGTTTTATAATAAATTTTTAATTCTTGAGACAGATTCAAAGTTGTTGTGCCACACTTGTGCGTCGGCGTAACTAGCTTTCCATGAACTAGCGTTCCATTGTCCAGCAAGAACTTACCTTAAGCAAATGCTCTGTTTAAAGACCATATATTGGCTTTTTTACATTTTATTTCAATTTTAGCATATGATATTATCTTTTAAGGGTGGCATAGTGGCAGAACAGGTCAAGTTGAGTTTCTGGTTTGATCCTGAGCTGACAGGGTTTCCTCTGGGTTCTTCAGTTTCTTCCCATCTCCCAAAAACGTAGCAGTAGGTGGACCGGCTATAATGACCCCTAGGTGTGACTGCATATATGTCTATGATGGACCAGTGTCTCATGTATGGTGTATTCACACCTCAGGCTCAGTGTTCTTGGGATAGGCTCCAGATCCACCGCAACTCTAACATTTGTTAGAGATGAATGAATATTATCTTTTATTTTTTTTATAGTTTTAGTTTTGCTTAACTATACTCCCAGAAAAAAAAAAGTTAACTTTAATTAACCATTAAATGTCCATTGTAAAACCTTACAGCAGAGAGGGATGCCAATAAATCCCAGCCGAATCCCTTAAAATGAAGCTGAAGAAAATGCCTTGTGTTGATTCTTTGACTTTTGAATGTGAGCAGTTCTGAGTGTGGAAGCGGGCATTATCACCAGCTTGGTGTGTCTCTGCGTCAGTGGTCCTTCGGCCGGATTGTGTGAGTTGAGCAGCTGAAAGGCAGGAGATCCTATAATGAGATAATGAAAGGATTAGCTTGGCCTGAGAAGGCCTACATCATTGGGCTGAAATTCCTCTTATGCGCAGATCCTGGAACAGTTGCTCATGCTTAGATCCTGATTTCACACATACACAAAAGTATACGCGACATGGTGCGATACGGCCTTCGCATGTGATTGGACGAGGACGAGGAGAAATACGATCTGATCCAATAGAGAAGGGCTGACTGAGGTGGGTGTCAGGGCATCGTCAACTTATTAAATGAGGAGTTTAAGTCACTATATATATATTGCAAGTATGGCACGCTGTCATTAATCCCAGATAATTTTGCTGACTAGGTCAATAATGAGTAGTCCACTTGGACAGCTGCATGGAGGATTAAATGTGGTTCCAGTAGAAAACACACTAACAACACTAAAAATGATCTGTGCAGACACTTATCCATCTATTTATCCATCAGTCCATCCATGTGTTTGTTTTTGCATGTAAGTGATCCAGACTTGTATACATTATATGGCCACAAGTATGTGAACACCTGAACAATCACACCCATATGTACTTGTTGAACATCCCACTCCAGATTTATTCCCCCTTTGAAGTTATAATAAGCTCCACTCTTCTGTGAAGGCTTTCCACTAGATTTTGGAGCGTGGCTGTGGGGATTTGTGATCATTCAGCTACAAGAGCATTAGTGAGATCAGGCACTGATGTCTGTGTTCCAGTTCATCCCAAAGGTGTTCAGTGGGGTTGAGGTCAGGGCTCTGTGCAGGACACTCGAGTTCTTTCACTCCAACCTTCACACACCATGTCTTCATGGAGCTCGCTTCGTGCACAGGGGCATTGTCATGCTGGAACAGGTTTGGGCCTCTTAGTTCCAGTGAAGGGAAACTGTAATGCCAAGATGTACATGATTTTTGAGTCCGTGAGGTCTGGACTTATTCATGCCCACTCTTTTTCTTTCAGTTTTATACAATGGAACTTAGCGAGATGTTCTTCATATAATAATAATAATAATACAAATGTATATAAAAGTATAGAATGTGAAATATACATTTACTAAAAAGCATAGTCTATAATGTACTAATGCATTTGCCAAAGCACACAAACAGTTGGAACTGGTTTTTTTTTTGTTTTTTTTTTGGTGAAACATGTTTTTATTGTGTGCAAGCTTATAATAATTGTCATCTTATAAGAGGCTACCTGTGTTGGAAAAAAAAAAGCAATACATGCCCTGCATGATCGACTTAGTTCACTAATAATACAAAAATGTATGCAAATGTAAATCAAACAACAAATTACAAGAAGAAAAACGGGAATAAAAACTACACATTCCACATTCATAAGATACACAGTACAAAAATGACACAGGTTTAAAACAAATGGTTCAAGGCACTGATAGAGAGAGAGAGAGAGAGAGAGAGAGAGAGAGAGAGACAAGGGCAAAAAAGGGATCGGATTTCTTTTTTTTCTGCTGAAGTCGCACAGTAAAAACACAGAGCTTGATAGCGAGCCGTAATCGCAGCAGTAGCTAATGGACATGAAGCCAAGATTCTCATAAACAGACTCCAGGGAGAGGTCCTGAGAGGGAACCTGTGGTTAAAATCTGGCTCAGAAAACGACAAAGTTCCACAGGAAGGCTGAATTCAGGTTTTTTGTCCCAGGAATGATACAAATTTCTAATAAAGAGTGGTAGGGAGTTTTAATGTCGGTCATTGTGACAGTAGGAGCACGCCTCAGTGGCATGTCTCCCTCCGTTTCTCTTTGGCAAGGTCGATGGAACTCAGAGGAAGAGAAGGAAATGCTGCATGAATAAAGAAGCCCCCTTCCCCCCATCCTCTCTTTCCCTCTCTTCCCTTCTCTTCCTCTTTGTCTCTCGCCCTCAAAAATCCCTAAATCAGCACCATGTGTGTAACACAAGCCAGGCTCGGCCCCGTCAGCACAGACAGTAAACGCTGCAAGTATGTGCAATGCAATTTATTGAACCAAACTCCTTTAACTCCTTTATGCTCTCCCCAATGCTTTTACAAACACACACAGTTAGACGTTTTTTTCGCTTTTACCGAGGCCACTTAACTGAAGGAAGCGAGAGAATTTTGCTGACTAACACACTCGAACGTTCCCAGAGTTGTAAAGTTTGGGCTCATTAAGGAGGGAAGGAGAGAATCTGCTTTATGAGCAGACATTCACACACAAACACAGAAAGGAACCATGACGTAAAGCCACCACAGAACAAATGATATAATCATTTAAAATGACATGAAAGTGCAAATCCTCTGTTCAGAACAGAGTCTTAAATGGACAGAGCACCACAGTCGTGTAAAGGCAAAAAAAAAAAAAAAAAAAAAAAAAAGTGTCTCACTGTGGAGAAACTATTTTACTACATCCATATACGGTCATGTGTTCACCATGTTTACAAGGAGATTCCACTTAAACGGCACATTTTTGTTATTAACGAGTTCGTAAATCAGAATTTACAGAATCTCTGACCTGTTAGGCAACACTGAGGCAGAACCCATTGAAGATAAATTAGCAGCTAACGCTAAATGTTATTATAAATTCGTTTAATCTGTGGAGAGTTTTTCTTAGTCATTTGCCAACACATCTGAGGAAAGCGTTTATATTCCAGACAATTTCCTGACATGTGCGTCTTGTTTCCACTATCATGTCAGTTTCTGGGCAGTTATGTCTTTATATTGTTTGATAGCAGCTGATGCTAAGGGTTATTGCAGTTTAACTGTAATCTGTAGAGTCTTTTCTTGGTAATTTACCAAAACATCTAAGGAAAATGTTTACATTCCTGACATTTGTGTCTCATTTCCACTCTTACTATGCCTTTACATTGTCTGATAGCAGATGACGCTAAGTGATATTGCAGACTAATTTTAACCTGTCCTTTCTTAATGTTTATATTCCTGAAAGTTTCCTGACATTTGTGTCTCTTTGCTCAATTGTTACTATGCCGTTATATTGTGTGGTAGCAGCTGATGCTAAGTGTATTTACAGTTTAAAATATGGAGTCTTTTCTTTCTGAGGAAAATGTTTATATTACCAACATCTGTGTCTCATTTTCACTTTCACCACACCTTTACATTGTCTGTGTTAGCAGCTGATGCTAAGTCTTGTTACAGTTTAATTTTAGTCTGGGTGTTTTTTTTTTTTTTCCTCAGTAATTTCTTGACACATCTGACGAAAATGTTTATATTCCCGACATTTGTGTCTCATTTCCACTCTCACTATGCATCAGTATTGTCTAATACCTGCTGATGCTAAGTGTTATTACAGTTGCATTTTAAACTGTGGAGACTTTTCTTAGTAATTTATCAACACATCTGAGGAAAATGTTAAAGTTACAGACAGTTTCCTGACATTTGTGTCTTGTTTCCATTATTACAACAGTTTCTGGGAGGTTATATCTTGTTTCATCCCTCACTATGCCTTTATAGTATCAGATTGCAGCTGATGCTAAGTGTTATTACAGTCTAATTTTAATCCATGGAGGCTTTTTCTGAGTAATTTCTCAACAAACCTGAGGAAAATGTTTATATTCCCAACAGTTTCTCGATGGTTATATCTCGATTCCACTTTCACTACACCTTTATATTGCCTGTGATGCTAAGCATTATTAGTTTGATTTTAACCCGTAATGTCTTAGGAACTTACCAAGACATGAGAGGTAAATGTTTATATTCCTGGCATTTGAGTCACATTTCCTCTGTTACTACATCTTTATATTGTTTGTGTTAGCAAGCTAAATTGTCCTCAATCATTAGCTAGCTTCCATGGCAGGCATCCATATTTCTCTCTTACCTAGCAACAATGTTATAACTGCTTGGATACAATAGTATGTTCCACAAGTTCCATTTGAAAACACCATTTATAAATTGGAAAATATGGACGTTAACGGCTGAAGAGACTGATTTAAGTTGCTATGGGCAATGTAAAGATAGAGTGCCTGTAGAAACAACACAAAAGCATTGGGAATATCAACATTTCCCTCAGAAGTAATGGTAAATTACCTAGAAAAGGCACCCTGTGGCTAAAATTACACTTTAATTACACTTAGCTTCAACTGCTAACAGAATATGCATGGGTTCATCGTCAACACTGTGTCATAACCCGTAAATTCTGAGCTGTAAGATCATTTCAGCTTCCAAATTCATGAATAACAGAAAAATGGACTGTTCATGTGGGTCCTTCTACTAAACATATCTGAATGCAGCACATGTGCTGAAAGAGAACACCAAACAGCGAATGTGTGTGTGTGTGTGTGTGTGAGAAAGAGTTCATATGTGTGCTTGAATGCATCACACCCACTCCTGCAGCGAACGTCTACAGTGAACCAGCACTTTGGGAGTCTCCTTTTTCTGCAGCTTGGTGATGATGACATAAATCGCTCCCAGGATGCACAGCACCAGGACCAGAGGCACCGTCACCAGGACGAGGGTCATGACGTAGTCGTTAGTCTCTTTCACCTGCACCACCACCTTTTTATCATCATCGTCGTCACTATCATTACTGACATTATCATCTTTGTAGTCGTCAGTGTTGTCATCTTGGTTCTTTCCTCCTGTCTCTGGCCACTTGGGGTCTGGTTTTATATCTGTATCCAAACCTGGATCGAAGTGAACGTGGCATCCCATAAAATCATTCAGGATGGATCTCGGGTATCCTGTATCAACCTTCATGCGCTTGTTGTCAACTCGCCAGTATTTAGTTCCTTTGTAGAAGTATGTGTATGCTGGGAAGAAAAAAGATAGAGACACATTTAACCAAAAATCTTACACACCAAATTAAAAGTAAGATAAGCACTTATTCGCAGTGGCAGCTCAGTGGATAAAGGAATGTTTTTTGCAAAAAAAAAATCTAATTTAAACAACTTGGATTGGATTCTGCCTGACTAAGACACTTTGGATAAAAAACATCTGCTAAATGAATGAATATAAACCAAACATAAACCACAATACAGCTTCACTGCTATACATCTGTTGCTTTAATGAAGCTGCTCATGCCTGTGTGCAATGACGCAAAAAGGCAGGAGCAGAGATGGAGCGTTAGGGAATTGTTGCCCTACTTTCTTAGCAGTGAAGTAAATTTTTCCTTCTCCCAGCTCTGGATTACTTTATAAAAGGCACATTTGTGATGGGGATGTTTTTTAACCATCTAAACTCACCTCCGTCATCACTCAGGAAGGCCCCTTTAGGAGAGGCAGGGATGGAGCCCCATACGCTGATGGGTCGTGGGTAATCTTTATCCACAGCCCGAAACTCCTCGCTGAAACGCCAGTATCTACAGGAGGGAGGAAAGCAGAGGGGTTTTATGTTAAAGTGAAACCTGCACTTAGTGAAAACTGAAAACACCAAGAAAACATAGTGTGCACTCTTTAGGCCGATTCACATTTCCAAAGCATTTTTATATTTACATTTCTGGCATTTGACAGAGGCCCTTATCCAGATCGACTTACATTTATCTCATTTATACAACTGAGCAGCTGAGGGTTAAGGGCCTTGCTCAAGGGCCAACCAGTGGCAGCTTGACAGTCCTGGGATTTGAACTCCCAACCTTCTGATCAGACGTCACACATCACACATAGACACACACAGAATCGCTTTCATTTTAACAAGCATTTCAATGCACTTGCACTGCATGTTAGCCATCATTACCCATCCTAATAGCCCTTAAGGACTGTTGTAAAAGTAGCAAAAGATGAAAATATATATATATATATATATAAAATGCATATAAAATGCATCAACAACAGAGAGTTCAAATAATCCATGCCACCCCTACACCATTAAAAAAGTAAATAAATAAATAAACAAATAAATTTAAGAAACCAACAGAAACAAACTAAATGAAAGATCTGTCTGTTTCATAGAACCTGAATAATGGCAACAGTTTTGTATTGATATACTCTTTTTTTATTGATACAACATCTACACAGTTACAGAGAATAAAGGGCAAAAAAGAGAATTGAAATGACTCTCTCTTCCTGATACCCTTGGGACAGTTTTTTGTTTTTTAAACTTCATTCTGTCATTCTTCCAATTTGTACATTGCTCTTATTCTTCACTTGTTGCAGTGTTACTGTAGTGATGTGTTCAGAGCTTTATTGTATGTCTTGTCTGTTGTATATGACAATAAAAACATGACAATAAAAGTGAACTTGAGAGAGTGACAATAAAAAGTGAACGTTACCTGTCTCCTCTGAAGAAGTAGGTGTAGCCAGACGGCTCCCACCACACAGCCGTGTCCACTCGATCTGGCATCCCATGACCGTAGTGCATCAGTTCCTGAGGATATCCAGGCAACACATCGGCTTCCCTAAACAGCCAGTATTTACTGTCTACAGGAAGAAAAAAGCAAAGCTAAATTTTAGTGAAAGTACACGTTCTCAGATTGGAACTGATCACTGGACAAAAATGCATACAATCCTGCTTTACACAGTTGAGCTGTAAAATTTGCCTTTCAGGTACAAAAGGTCTTTTACTGGGATTCCCCAGTGGAGCAACAGAAAAGCAGTCGTCCTATTGTCTGGTTCAAATCCTGACAATGCCGCAACCATGACATACACTCTCTCCCGTCATTCACAGCGACGCTAGCAAATTGTGTATGTGGAAGAGGGCAGACAGCACTTTCCTCTGAGTGCATTACTTCCCCGTCATGCAACATGAGCAGCAGTTCAACAAGATCTAGGTGGCTGGCTTCAAGTGTCTCAGGGGAAGCATGTGTTAGACTTCACCCTCTCCAGTGACAAAAAAGTTTCTTACCGGATTCACAAAGTAGAAATACCTTCATAGTTTACTACTACTACTCAATAATAATAACAACTGAAGTGTACTGTATATCTGTCCATCCCCACTAAGTACAGTTGCTATGTAGCTAATAAGATAACGGTAGCTAAAACCAAATCAAATAGAACATGTACTACTACTACTACTTCTTCTTTTTCTTCTTCTTATTATATTCCCACATTTAATGGATATTTGCATAGTTATTGGGTGAGTCTGTATAGACATGGGACACATAATAATTGTTCTCATTACAAAATTATACAATACCAGAAAATTCTTAAACAGTAACAGAGTTTTGTTATCATATTTATATCTGTGCCAGCCTCCATTTTGTTTCTGATTGGTCTGCTCTGAGAGAACATTTTCATAAATGAAATTCCGACCTGAGAACCAAAGGACAGCACGAGGTTTGAGGCAGGGGTGCCAGGTCAACACAAGAGTTTCTGCTGTAGGATAATTTTTTTTTTTTTTTTTTGGTCCATGGGTTGGGAGTTGGACGTTTTGCACTTACTAGATTATTCATATCAATGTTTCCAAGCCAAACAGGTAAGCAGGAGCTTTTGTTATGCAAAGATTAAATGCATGGTCTATTATCTATCATACCACTGATCTATTTTATTGTTTCTATAATTTCTATTATTTTAATTATATTATTTTTATTTTATACTGCTTCTGATGTATAGGTATTTATGGAAATCCTTTCCTTTTCTTTGATATTACTCCTCCTACTTGTGCTGCTGTGTCAACTTGAATTTTCCCTACAGGGGATCAATAAAGGTACATCTCATCTCATCTCATATATACAGTACATACGTGGACCATGTTTATGATTAAAAGGTAGTGAATTAACTGGTTAGTGTAGATGAGGTAGTAGTCTTGGTCTGGAGTTTAATAGAAAGGTCTGACATTGAGGTTTATTTGGAATTCAACTGGCTTATTGATAGTCAATGAGTTTTTTCCCGGCAAACTCTGTCTAAAAAAGCAAACCTGGCAACCCAATCCGGCAACCCTGTTTAAAGAGGCAAAAAAAATAAAAAGAAAACAAAGAGGGTAGAAATGGTCATGATTTTTTCTACTCTTCCATTCTGACAGGACAGAGGCCGTATTATGTTGCATGAAAGGCCACTTTCCCTTTCGAGTCACTGCACGCCTCACACAATGCTCTCTTACAAATGAGTGATGGCTACTGAAGCTCTAATGAAGTTTAGTGTATTCTGTTCAGCAGCTGACACTCAAGCTACAGCACTCGGCTCCTGCTCTATCCCTACAATCTGATCAGCGAGAGCATGTGGAGGCTGATGCAACACACACACAGGCCCGACATTTCTGCCAAAACCCCCACCCCTCTCCCCCAACCCCCCTCACCGAGTGCTTTTCTACTGACGTAGTTTGGCCTAAAGAGTGTGTTGGAGCACAGAGAGCAGATGTTTTGAAGAAAACAGGATAGCTGTGAAATACTTAATGTTGTGCGCTTGTCGGAAATGATTGATACCTCAGACAAAACACATTAGACTGAAGTGCCAGCATTGCTAACAAGAAAATCCTCACAGGCAGAGAGATAGAACAATTTTACCACAGCAACACCAGCATGTCAGTGGAGGACATGACTGGGGATTTTTCAGATGTGAGACAAGTAAGAACACAACAAGGCAAAAATCCAGTGTGACGCTAGACGCTATTACATTTTTACCGACCAAAGACACCGCAGTCCCACCTTGTTGTTTTCTATCGGCTTGTGAATTAACAGGTTGGTGTTCAACTAGATAAAGTGTGAAACGAAAAAGAAAAAACTTTCAATAACCTGATATATAACCTAATCAGAAAGTTCTACCACATTTTGCTGCATGGTTTGGGGTGATTTAGACAGGCTTGGATGCATTTTTTTTTATGTGAAGGGGCTTCCATCTAGCCACCCTACTCCACAGCCCAGACATGTGAAGAATATGAGAGGTCACATGCAGAGAGTGGTCAGAACTTTCCAGATAATCCTGCAGCTCCTTTAATGTTGCTGTAGGTCTCTCGGCAGCCTCCCTGATATGTTTAGTTCTCGTTCTTTCGTCAATTTTGGAAGGACGTCCTGTTCTTGGTAATGTCACTGTGGTGCCCCATTTTCTCAGCTTGTTGGTGACGGCCTTCACGGTGTTCCACTGTACAGCATTTTGGAAATTCTTTTGTACCCCTCTCAAAAATGTCTAAGTTTTTTGCAGACCATGGCTTCAGCCGTCAGATGAAACCAAGAAAAAGTGTCAAAATTCTACAGAAACAGCTGATTTTTACTGGGAGTTAATCAGAAACACTTCACTGATGACAGGTCACATGCCCCATTATAAAAGGGTGTACACACTTACGCAACCAGGTTATTGTAAGTTTTTTCTAATTTTTTTTCCCCCTAAAACATTTCAAATTGTTTTGTTTTTGAATTTTGGTTGTTGCTATTTCACATTAAAGGTGAAAAAGTTCTGACAATTTATACTGGTTTCATTTTTTTACATTACAAACACCTACAATTTTAAGAGAGTTTTGTGTAGAATTTTGTGTAGAGTGTAAATGCTACAACTTAACTGTAAATATTTACACCTTTTGAGTAGTGTGTATGTGAAATCTTTTTTAATCCATATTGCTGACCTTTGAAGAACACAAATTTTCCATCATGGCGTTCGTATGCAGCGTCTATGTCTTCAGGCAGGCCGAACCAGAAGAAAGAAATTGGCATGGGGTAATTATCAAGAACCCGGTTCCGCCTGACCCTCCAGAACCACCGACCCTGAGAGAGCCAGAGAGACACAGAGAGAGAGAGAGAGAGAGAGAGAGAGAGAGAGAGAGAGAGAGAGAATTACAGTCCAGTTGAAAGCATCTGCACATCAGAAAAGCACATGACTTGGAGATTAGGAAATCTATTTGTAGCTCTGAAAAGCAAAAACTATTCTGAGAATGGACCACTATGTTCCAGGGTATACGGGAAATCAGCTTCAAACATTATGCAACAGCTAAGTTTTTTTTTGAATAAACATCACATGGGATATGACCTAATGGAATCTAACTTACATGGCTTGTTTTGTGATGTTTTTCCCGGGTTTGCACAAGTACAAGCTTCATTCTGTTTATCAAAGCTGAAGAGCTCCTCAGTGCAGTGCACTGCACACAGGCTGCATGAAATATTCGTACTGAGACAAATTCTAAAGAAAACAAGTCCAACTTTAATCCCAAAATCACTGTTGCGAGACGTGTCATATGAAAAATTAAACCAAGTTTGACTTCTGTGGTAAAATCTTACAAACCAGTTAGAAAGACCTCTTTAACTTTAAAAAGGTGAGGAAAAAACTTACAGAAAAAAGTTTTGCAGTTTGTGCATTCTTATCTATTGTGGGGTGCCAATATTTCCAGCAGCAACCAAGACTTAAATGAACTGATGGAAATTCATTGAAACCAATGGAAACCACACTTGTTTTACTGTGCTCCAAAACTGTGTGAAATGATGACAAATGCCTACTATTAATACAGCTTAAAACCATTTTCAGGGATCTGTGATGTAAAAGCATTATTACTAATTGCAAAAAAAGGATGTGGGGTTTATTTTGATAACGAACTCCCTTGCACGCTGTTTTTCATCATCCGTTAAACAAATAAAACACATCTGTTTTGGTGTGCAAAGACCTTTACCTTGAAGACGAACATCTCCCCCCTGAGCACCGCAATCGTGTTAAAGTCTCCGTCGCAGATATCAGGGGCGTCCTGGTCCGAGCGGCGAGTGGGTCTGGGGTCAGCCGGGGGAACCCACGGCTCAGTGGCTCTCTCAGGAGGTCTGGTGGCTCTCTCAGGAGGCCTGGTGGGTCTCTCAGGACGTTTGGTGGGTTTCTCTGGAGGTCTGGTGGTCCTTAAAGGCTCTGTAGTGGTGGATGTGGGTTCTGGTTCGGCTGTGGTCGTGTAGGATGGGGTTGTAGTGGTGCTCAAAGGCTCGGTTGGTGCAATCACAGGGGGTCCTGTTAACACATGAAATATTTAGCTACAATTTCTCCCCCTTGTCCAGAGAAACTAAGTGGTGTCACTTTTTTCCACCTAGCAACAGCCATGGCAAAAAGCCTGGCTCTCACAGGCTCAGTGATGCAGCACATCCAGATGAGCCATCCAGATGAGCCACGATGGAGAAAACAGACCCACACTGATTCACAATAACTGCCGGAAATTGGAGATTAACTCAGTCATGTGACTGTACCACTTTCAGTTTGCTGATGTAGCATTGTAGGAGTAATGAATAAAGTGCAAAGGCACATCTCATGCTAGGATTGCAGAATAAAGTCTAAAAACAAATTATTTTGCCTAGTTTTAAAGTCCTGATTATGTAACTATTTAGCCAATTAAAGAGCATTTTTAGCCTTATTCAGGCTGCATACATTTTTTATAGGGAGGTGAGGTAATGTAATTATTACTGGAGTATCTCTGGGATTTTAGTCTCGTCCAAATTCATCACATCATTTTTACGGACTGCTACTAGCTAATATGGTATATATATCCCATTCAAACTGAAATGTTGTTAGAGATTCTGCCATTTCCATGTTGAAAAAGAGATATAAAGTATAAAGACACTTCAGGAAGTTCTCAGTGTTTTCCATCATCTCCCATCGAAATCAAAACAAAGCCAAGAATGAGTTGAGTCGAGAACAATAAAATATAGATGATGTTTAAAAGGATGTGTTTTTTTTTGGGTTCAGCTTTGGCCCAGAATTTCATTCTGTTACATCGCCATCTTGCACTAACACAGCTGAAATGTATGCAACAACGTGTTACGTGTGCTCACCATAGATCTGCTGAATGCCACTGATGTCATCCTCGCCTAGAGAGAAGCTCTCCGTGTCCATCCACTGGTAGAACGGAGCCATGATGGCTGAGGCGTCGTTGGAGTGCTCTAGGCCCAGCGCATGACCCAGCTCATGAACCGCAACCAGGAACAGGTCAATGCCTGGAGACACAAGCCAGACAGGGGGCAATGAGTATTAAAACAATCAGCCTTATTCAACAAATATAGTTTAAGGATGTTTAATGGCATTAAGGAATTAATATTTTTGTAAAACTAGCTTCTGAGAAATCGATTCAGAAACCTGTTCCTTCCCGCTGGTTGAGGGTCCAAGGTTCATCCATGTCAAAGTGTGTGTCTCCTCCTATGCCTGGACCAGGGAAGAATGCGTGAGCCAGGGACCCTCCTTCACCATCAAAGAGAGACGTGTCTCCATGATATCCAGAGGCAAACAGCAGAATAATATCCGGCCCCTCGCTGCCGTTTTTGATGTCATGGTAAGGAATCTGCTTGAAGCGTAGAGGAGTCACATTCTCCCAAACTCTAAAGGCCTTGCGGATGGCCTCGTGTGACTGCTGCTGGCTGATGCCGGGTGGGTGGTTCTGAATGCTGGGAAAAAATAGGTAATAAAATGTCACCTCTCTGAGTGGAACATATCTGATGCCTGAATGAAGGGAATGCTTCATTCAAAATAGACTGGCTAGCTATAAATGTAAGCTAGTTAAACAAATCCACATGTCAACTAACCCTAACAAGTAGCAATGTTATTTTCAGAGGTGCATTTTGTAACATCTAAAAATGTTTCTAGACCTGTAATAAATTGATATTTTTAAAGATACTCTTAGCAGAAATATTATTTCCAATATTGCCACACAAATTTTTCAATTCTAATTAGGGTTTTTTTTTTTTTCATTTTATGCTGTTTACATTTCTCCGGCTTGAAATTAGCTCCGCCCTAGCTCTTGAGACTTGCACAGGGCAGACCTTTAAAAATGCTGCGTTTGACTAAAAGTCATAGCTTGGAATTTCCAAACTCTGACTAGGAATTCCTACAACGGAAAGTAGGGAAGATTGCCAGTTATGCTGTATATACTAATATTCGCTTTTTCCCGAGGTTTCTTCTCCACTCTGTAGCCAGTACACATGGAGGTTGAAAATTACATAATTCTGAGTTCTGACTTCCCACTGGTCAGTGTTTTTAATGTAATTGCAGTTCTCTTTCAAGCCAGCAGGGGACTCTTTTAAGTGACTCTTTTAACTGCTCCTTTAAGTGAAGTGTTCATTTCATTATACAAAATTGTCACTAGATGATTGTTATAAAAAAAAAAAAAAAATTAACAAACTTACACATTGATCACAGAATTAAAACCTAAAATGGGCCATAAAAATTTCTTGAATGGATCAAATCAGGTTACAATTGTTTTATGTCCCCATCTCACTCACCTGTAAGTCAGCTTGTCTTTATCCCACCGTTGACCCGTTAGAGCAAAACGTTTCCGCCTGGTGCTTCCTTCACTGGGCATCTCGAAGCGATCAGGAAGACCACATCGCGGACGCCTCATAGCTCTGAACACACAAGGGTTCAAGATACTCATTTACCAAAACACCAAGTTCACTGACAACCCACTATAAACATGAAACCAGAGTTCTTTCTTTTGTGGGGAAACTTAAAATACAATTAAAGACTGCAGTCTAGAGTCATTTAAACAAGAAAATCCATAAAGTATAATTCCATAGGAACAAAAGTTAAATATTTTGTCAGCACAAAGTCACAGCAAGTATCACAGTCTCAAATATTTCTTTAAGTTCTATTTGAAACCTTGTACTAGAAGCAGTGGGCTCAAAATGTGACATTTCATTACATTCATTTCATGGTCAACCCTCAAATCAGAACGACTCATGCTTAATTCTCCTGCCTTTAGTTCTAATAAGTAAATTTACAGATAATTTAGAGAAACTGTGATTCACATGGGATGAGCGATATGACAAATATATCATGATACATTTCTTAAGACATACGATATGTATCAAAATATATAGGTTTGCTAACAAACTCACCTTTATTTTAATCATGCTCTCATTTCAAAGAGTAGTGAATTCACTGATAGATTTGTTGACATTAAATAAAAGTCAGTAATTTAATAGTGAAAAGGAGGATTGATCACAAATTCCTTCATGAGCAGGTAGGAGTGGGATTAGGGGAAAAAAAGTGCTATGCACACCTCTACCTGCAAGGCTCCATATAATAAACCTGTACAATAAACGTTAGAGTAAGGTCATACTTCAGAGTGGCGGCGTCCACTTGGCCGGTGACGTCCAGGCCGTAGAAGCGCTGCATGTCCTTTATGGCAGTGGACAGAATCTGTGCGGACTGCATGGTGGACATCTGCCTGCTGGCCTGGGACAGGTAGCCATAGGTCCTTAGCCATGTCTTCAGAAAAAAAGGAGGAACATTATTAATAACTTCTTAAGTTTATTTCACAATCATGATCTCAGACTGATTAGTCTCTTGTTCTCTACTGTGCAAATATAGTAAATAGAAGCCCAAATCTTTAAACAGTTGCCTCAAATGCCATCATTAAAAAAAAAAAAAAAAAAAAAAAAAAAAAAAAAAGATGAAGTTTATTTTGTTAACTACCTGGGATAGCCCATATTTATGGATTTATCTATTTAAAGTGGAAATAATACATTATCCTTTGAAACACTTCTAGCATTTTGGAGGTGGGACAATATCAAATGCAATGCAATGGTGCTTCTCGTCATCAAATTTTCTCATGAGTAAAATGATAGATTGGACTAATAACCTGATATACCAGCTATGTTTCATTACCACAGCCTCTTCCATTATCTTTACTGTTTACCTTTATTACCTTTATTGTGCCAAATCAGAGGAAGTGGTCAAAGGAAGTGTTTGAGTGCAGGTATATTTTGGCTCTGACCTACCTGTTGAGAGAGCTTTAAATCTTTAAATCAGATGTACAAAAGGTATGCAGGCGAGTATGTGAACACAACAAATCTGTATGTCCTCACTGATGAACTGGATGCAGTCTTAAGTAGATATTCGCAGACATGATTTTGGGTGAAATAGAGTTTCATTACATTAACATTCCAGTGCAAACTAAAGAAGCAAACACTGGACACCAAATATGTCTTGGCTGGCTGACTGACTGTATTTGGAGTAAGTGGAAAATCATGTCAAGTTGATTTCTCAGCACACTGTTCCTTTAGCTATGATGATCTGGATCAAAAGTTGGAAAAAAAGAATCTAACAGAGCCTCTCCAGCTTGTTCACTCCTTTCGGCATGTGTAGAAAAATGGCAGAGCCATGAGTGAACGCAGATGGAGGCCGAATGCCGAGTGCCTCTCTGGGCTGCACCAAGTGAACCTTTTAAACCCCTGAAATCACAACACGACCTACACAGCAGGGCTGGAAACTTTCTGACGACTTGCAGTCAACCCAAGGGAGCACGCAGAGAAGAGAAAGCTGTGCAGAGAGGATCTGACTGATATAAGGTCAAGTTCAACACCAACTCTTGCCTGTTTTAAGTCGGAAAGATTGGGTTACCCACTGGCTTGTGCTTTATAGTCGAAAAGTACAGAATCCAGAGCATAACTATTTGTCTCTAAAGATTTATTTTTCCAAGCTCAAGAGCAGGCTGATGTGAACAAAAGAAAACCAGCTGGAGAGAGTATCACCTCCAATATACCCAACACCTAATGTGACACTCTTATAGATTGGCATACTACAATATCTTATATGAAAATCCACTACTATAGTAGAAGATCATGTTAGTATTTTCTTTTTTTTTTTATTTTCCAGTTTTGAGGTGATGGTATTGCTACTCTTTAAATCATGTAGCTGGTATTTACATTATTGTATCAGCCAAATAACTGAGTTATATTGATGAATGTTTTTTTTTTGCTTGTTGGTTGGAAGCACAGCTGACTCAAAACCAAGTCACTTCACACATGTAAATATTTGATCCATCTTCATTTATGATACCTTTTGCACACGCATGCAGATGTGTGAATACAAAAAATATCAACTAAACAGTCTACGTAAGTGGAATAACTAGACTCCCGATGACGATAATCCGATTTAAGACATCACAGCAATGTTTACATGGGGTCATAATCTGATTAATCAGCTTTGATTGTTTTATTAGTGCCCATCTAAACACAGTTATATTTTGATGATTAACAGTGAACATACAGGGAATAATTCAAATCTACATGTCTCTAATCTGATTTAAGGCATTGTAGCAAAGTTTACATGGGGTCTTAATCTGATTAATCAGATATTAATCAGATGTAAACAAGATTTATATTGTGATTTTGAGGAAATCATGCACCACCTGGTAGACACCCGACTTAAGTGTCCCTCCATCTGGATCAATCCCACAATTTCCTCAGGTACATTTCTATTTATGATAATAATAATAATAATAAGAATGAAAAATAGTTTTATTGCTCTACCTCGGCGTTGAACTCGTCCTCTTGCGCCGAAACTCCGACTGCCTTCAGCACCAACACAAGGACAGAAAAAACAACTGCAGGTGTGAAAAAAGGTTTACAAATCATCTCTGTGCATAGGTTCAGATCGCAGGGGAATGTTTTTCCTCGGTTACTGTTTGTTTTTCTTCACCGAAAGTGCGCACTGGACGCAAACTGGCTCCCGTTAATTCAGCAAAGAAAATAATAATAATAATAATAATAATAATAATAAGTTTGCAGTGTAATGGATGGCTGGTTAGATTCCCTGCGTCCTGACTTGAGCTTGCAAACTTTACATTTCCAGCTCAGATGTAATCCAGGACAGATGCAAGCTGCAGATTTTTGTGGCCTTTTCCCTTTTTTATTCGATGCACAATTCCAATTTCGGCTCGTCTGTAAAACACACACTTTTCACTCCCACAGTCTTTAGCATGCTGCACTTATTATACTCCTAACCCCACTTTCATTTCGGAAAAAACTCTAGAGAAAGTGCTACTTGTTGCCTTTCGCCATGTCCTGTGCTGCTGAATACCGGTAGAGTTTTGCAGGGAAAAGTTTCATGTTGCGTGTGTGAGTGTAACTGTATCAGGGTTGCCAGATCAAACCCTAAACCCGCCTAAAGTGCACCTTCTCCAAGTCTGTCAACCAATTCAAAGGACATCGTTTGTGTGGCGGCCTGGGAAAACTCTTCATAAGCCCTATTCGGATGGGATTAAATTTACACAGGGTCCTGGGGTAAATTTCCTATTTTACATTTTACAGGTGCTGCTCTCTGGTTTTATTTCTGTACAGATCCGACATGTCAGTGTTTTTCTCTATCCTCTTCTGAGAAAATGAATGAATGTTTTTCACCAAACTCAGTGGTTGTCTGATGTCTTTAGTCCGATCCGGATACACGTCCATGACTTTCTACACAGATGCTGCATCGCATTTAAAAAAATAAATTTGTTTGACTGCTGCTACTTGCCATATTTATTCTTGTAGCATGCATATCAATGCCCCTCCCCTAGATATTAAACATTACCCAAATAACAAAATGAAAAAAGATACTTTAGAAGAGGCACTCAACCATATACTTGGTCTGGGCAGTAAAATCTCAACTACATGCTCTATGAAAGATATTTCAGGAGGAGAAAGAAAATAAAACCATTAAGAAAAGCGAAAGGCTGAATAAAGGAGCCGTTATAATGGCAGCTACAGGTATAAGGTATTACTTTATATTCACATACACACAATATGATCAACTTCTAGTTTTCTATAAATAATGACTAATCACTGCCAGTTCCTTTAATATGTAATGACGAATGTGATGCAAACATCCAGGTTCATAGAAAACACAACCCACTAGAAACTCTCACCTCCTGTGGTCATTTCATTGCGAGAGTTTTAACACTGAGGAGACGTGGAAATAAATGTATTACAGACCTCTGCCTGATGAACCAATCCAATCCCAGTAGGGCTATAGGGTGCAATTCTTGACTTTTTCTGGGCCAGGGGTTCTTAATCTTTTCTCCAGTGCAACCTCCAAAATGTCACAACCCTCATAAAGGCGACTCCGTACATTATCCCTGGACAGCCATCTTATTCACTGTGGTACAACAGCTGATCATGTTCGGCTGTTAGTTGATATAATCAGCATTAGCCTACCATCAGTGGCCTGGAGGTGGTGCCATTAAGCAGACCTTGCATATCTTTTTAGTGCCACTGACAAACCCAAGGTTTTGACAAAACCAAGTTGTGAGCCCCAGGTTAAGAGCCCCTGTTCTAGGCTATTATTAGTGAGGGTTCATGGTGATATTAGAGGTAAGGCTAAAATGTAATATCCATTAATATTTTGACAATGAAACCATTTGGGTTGAGCAATGCATTATATCACAAAGTCTCATCACTTGCATAATAAGAATGGTATGGGGCAAACTATTGGGCTATACATACACTTGAAAACAGACAGCTGCATTCATGATTTTTCGTGAAGACACCACACCGGATTCAAGTCACATTTCCTCAGAAAGGTTAATTTCATTCAAGCCCAAAAAAAAAAAAAAAAAAGCCACTAAAATTACAGTCATCTTATCTGTCATTTTGTGCGATTTGTACTTTGGTTGACAAAGTGTGCTTAGTCTATCATCTTTTAGTTTCTCCTTCAAACAAATTTGGGGAGAAAAAGGACAAGAGTAAATAATCTGCCTTGTTCACATTCATTACACCCATGGCTGTATCTCAAATGCTCTCAATCACTGCTGATGTGTTACAGATGTGTCAGCAAATGGAGATCAAATCTAGCAGGAGTGTCACTACTACACTGAACAAATCTACAGTCTGGGCTAGAAAGAAATCAGCTCCAGCCTTGCTTTTTCATACCATTCTGTGTATATTGCTTACAACTGTTTGTGATGCTGTTGCACTCAATTCCATAACAATCCACTTTAAGACATTTGTTAACAGCAAGTAATGTGAAGTGAAGTGAATGCAAGACATTAAACCTTACATTGATGTTTTATTGATGAAAGACAGGGGAGGGCTTAGCCCTGCTAGCACATACCAAAAGTAGCCAAAAGTTTATGGACACCCTTGTCTCCCTTGTGACTGTTTCCATTCACAAGCTTCCTCCATGCTGGTGTTCCAGGAGAATATCATGAAAAGCTCCGATATCCTTAATTAAATTTATGCATCACCCTATAATCTGACTTGGAGAAACAGAAGCATTACACATTCATTTAGCAATACAAGTTCATTTAGAACTATAAACAGACCCCCAGAAACTTTACCTGCAGGCTTCAAGTCAGTAAATGGTCACTGCATGGGTTTTGCTACAGTCTTTAAAGAAATGGTAGCTTAAGGCCATCAAAAAAAAAAAAAAAAAAAAAAAAAAACACCCCACACACAGTATTGAACATGTGAGCATTTAAAAAAAAAAAAAAAAAAAAAAAAAAAAAAAAAAAAAAAAAAAAGGATCATGAGCCAGGATACAAATTCAGGCTTGGGTACCTTCTAATTTGCATATTTATGGATGGCCCCACCCCAATTTGGTCACCTGCCAATTCCAACCAACCAGCAAGCTCTTTTCAATCATATGATAGCTACCAGTTAATGAGGGTGAAGGTTAAGAAACAATTCCACAAAGACATGTGAAACCAGACAACCACAATCTTTCTGAACTGCTGCGTCACAGGGCAGCATAACAAGCTGTCCTTTACTGCATACATGAGCTCACAAACCCACAATTGCCTAATGTCACGGAGATCAGAGATGAGTACGAGTATGCCCCTCCCACCCAGAGAGCACAGCCAACATTTGCTTGCTTGGCTCCTGGCCTCAAATGGCTGTGGCATAGTTGGGATTCAAACTCTTGATCTCCAGAGTTGCATCACTCTGGAGCCTAGATTTGATTCCTTAACAGGGCTAAAGTGTTGACACTTCTGTCCCTTTCTCTACCAAGTCAAACTATATCATGTATTTATTCAAAACAGAAATAATAATCTGATCTTGAAACTTTGGCAGACTAAGTAGTCCAGCTTATACGAAAAAGTTAATTGGACAGTGGGGCTAAATGCCCACTCACTGACTAATTTGCAGTTTGAAGACCAATTTGTGCAATTTGTCCATTTTGCATGCTCACATATTCAAATGGTCATGTTCCACAGACATTGCAAGCTTCAGTTTTGCTATTCTACAGTCAGTCAATAGAAAAGGTCCTCATTCACAAAACAGTAGCAAGGAAGACAAGGAAAGCTAGAGTCATCACCACCATCTTTAGTTCAATAAATTTACAAGTCATCAAGCCGGTGTAAGCACAGTTTGAAAGTAAAAATAAATAAAATAAAAGGTTTTGGTACAGGTGCATTATGATGGAGAGTCAAAGGCCCTGTGTTTGTTCCCTGCCTTGGCAATGTAGATCAGGATGAGGAGAAAGAGTGCCAGGATCCAGACTGCAGCCATGGGCAGCATCAGGGTAAAAAGCATATCTACAGAAAAAGACAACCAAGATATAAATCAAACAGAGGGAATCATATGAAACTATACCAAGTTGCTTGCTGCAAGCCAAAATGCAATTGGATATGGTTGGAGGAAAGTGTTCAATCCAAAACTGTTCAATGTGAAATTTCAGTTTTTGCAATGAGCCAGCATTAGCTTGCTATGTAATGAACGTTGCAGTTTATACAGGAACAACCACGAAAATAAGTAGGACTTGCACATGCAGCACAAAGGGCTTCAAGCTGCTGAAGACTAAAATATTTTAATACCATAAACTATGCATCAAATATTCCAGTCATACTTCCAATAGTTCAATTGATTTTGCAGAGGACATTCACAAAAGTGCTTTACAAGACATCCTTCATGGTTCAAAATCACCAAGTACCAACAACATATCTTCTGAAGACTGGGATTAGGGGGATTCATTAAACTTGCGTTGAAATAGTTGATGTACTGTTTCATAAACAAGTTAATTCTTTTTACATGTTGGTAAAACAGGTCCATATTTTCCAGCAGTGTGTTACTGCAGTATTTTCATCTCATTCACGGACAGGACATTGAATATAATTTATGAAACCAACAATCCAACATTGGTCTAACAGATTACTAAATGTTAAAAAGTGAGCTCATGCTCACTGCTGCAAAACCTACATTAACTTCAAATAAAGAGGTACTACGTTTTAGCAAACCCTGCATAACCCTCCAACAATCTTGTTTAGCTATTAGAAACCATATCTGAAGATTTTGGAACATGACGGCATGTTTCTTTGCATCACTGAACTCATCATATTGACATGCAAGTCAAATTTGTGACAACACCACAACAGATAGTGAGGGCTGGTGAGAAATACCAGGTAGCATTTACGTTTAATTCAAATATTGGTGGTTATATTTATTTAAACCAGTTTACAAGGGGGACTACAATCAAATCAAGCAGAGAAGGGTAAGGGTTTAGGGTTCCCCTCAAGGGACCAACATCTTACCCATAACTACCACATTTTCACTGTCCCTCATGCAGCAGAGCAGAATAAGTAGGAAATATATTTCACTTCTACATAGTTTGACATTATCTTGAGGCATAAAGTTAGTAAACTAGACTATTAATTGTCGCAGATAAGCCACACTTACTCATCTTGGGCCGCTCAGGCACTTCAAGTCTGATCGGGCCATAAGACACAAGACCTTCAATGGGCTCCTTCAAGGAAGCCTCTCTCTTGATAATGGATTTACATTCCTGAAAAGAAAGCCAGAAATGAGACCACATGTCAAAGCCCAAACCAATTATGCTTTAAGTTTGTGGTTGGGCAAATTGAACACTTACAGGAACACAAGACTCTCCGTGCCCTTGGGCACAAAGGTGAACTATGCAGTGCAAATAAAGCTCATGGGGCTCGGTTCTGAAGCGAAACATTTCAAAGGAGAAACGCACAGTTGAGCTCACACCGTTTTGTCCCCCTTGTGCCATTGTACCATTTCGATATGTAATGGATTTCGTTATAAACGAGACCGTTTCATCGTCAGCACACCTGAAAAGGAGATGGTGGGAAGGTTGGTGATGTTAACGAAATTCTTGTCCAGAAATAAAAATATATGACAAAGATCATAAGGACTTGATCAAAAAAATTTGTCCTGGAAATAAATCTCAAATTATAAATCATCCACTGCATTTGCATATACACAGCAGGGATCAGGTACTAGCATAGTGGGTGGGGCAACTGGGAGTAGGACAATTGAAAACAGTCAAAACAAGTCCACTTAAATGCACAAGTATTTATAAAATTACATTATTTTAAGCTATGTAACTTAAGTTACAGCATTTTTTTTTTTTACTCGCTAAATATAGTTTATGATGTTGACCCTGTCAGGATGTTGACATGTTTGGCCAAAAAAAAAAAAAAAGATTGCAGTGCAGCCCTAATAAACCAATTTCTTGCACAGCACTGTCAATCAAGAATTCAACTGTCAGATTAATGGTATTGATTTTCTATAACTGCTGCACAGCAAGACATATCAATGAGCACCTTAATATAAACCCATTTTGATAGTAACTCACACAGGGACTTGTATGTTAGATGCTCCACATAATTTAAACCCAATGATAAATGCGTTGAGCTTTACCAAAAAAAAAAAAAAATAAAAAAAAAAAAATTTAAAAAGCCACCACACCCAAGCACTACTCTGGTAAAGCTTTCTGTAAGATGTTTTAACATTTATGAAAGACTTCAGCGTCAGCACTTTGAGGTTTCTGCTGCTTCAGGACAGAGGAGTTTTTGTGGTTTCGATTATGCATTTTTTCCATCTTAACTTCAAGTTGGGAAAGAAATAGAGGCTGTTGAGGAACCACAAGTGATAACAGGAACCAACTTGTTTCATTGACATTCCACAACATTAAACATTTATCCAAGAATTTTTTTTAATTGCAATCATTTGAGTATTCTTCGAATGATGGGAGGAATGATGCACTTCCTACCATTCTGTTATAAGAAAAACAACTTTGGTGAGGTCATGATAATTGCTTCATCATACCATCCCAGCATTGATTTTCCTACAACAGCACACCCCAACTGATTTATTCCTCACTTATTACTCATAACACTCCAATAAAAACATCCTATATAGATTCAGCAGACATGACCGTAGATGAGGCTTTATAGCTCACCCGTCCAGCAGGAGTGTGTGCACGAGGCTTGACGTGTCATTGGGATTGGAAGTCTGTGTTGCCCAGCACTCATCCACCCTCAAGTTGAAGAAGTCCCTCGGCCGAGTCACACTGACCTGCACGAACACTCGGTCCCTGAAGTGCACAATGGGTACGCCTCCGTAGACATCCACGTACCGCTCGTCCCTATACACACTCAGTTCCACTTCTGCGTCCAGCTCGTCCATCCGCATCACCGTCTCGCTGTGTGGTGGAAAATAAGAGGGAATTCACAAAGATTTAACCAAGTTCTGCTGACTCCATGTTTCTCTATGTAATTGAAACCTGTTTACATCCAGCACTAGGATTAATGCTACATTTGACTTCAAAAGTGAGAGGCATCTGACTTTCATGTTCATCTTCCATTAGCAACAAGCTAGCTAGCTAACTGATGAGTGATGTCTATTTTCCTCCTCAAAACAGCAAATTTATATATACATTAGTCAATCAACATACAGATTTAACAAGTGAATGTATGTTGATTGATCTAAAGCAAGCACGAGAATATACAGTATAACTCATTTAAAAAGGTAAGA
The DNA here is from genome assembly GCF_027358585.1 of Pangasianodon hypophthalmus. Taxonomy (NCBI): domain Eukaryota; kingdom Metazoa; phylum Chordata; class Actinopteri; order Siluriformes; family Pangasiidae; genus Pangasianodon; species Pangasianodon hypophthalmus. The sequence goes on from NC_069716.1 coordinate 27,257,081, forward strand.
AGTGCTAGTTTGTTTACTGCTTATGCTGTACACATGTTGATTTGACATCACTTGCTGAACTCTGAGGACCTCTGAGTTGAGGACCATCCCAAGTTCCCGAGAAGGAATTCCATGTTGAGGGGGTGTGTTTTGTTTTTTTCCCCCCTGGTCAGAGGTCAGGAATTATGAATTACAACATTTAGTTGAACGCAGCATTAATCCACTACTGAGAAACAAAACTAAATGGGTGAGAACCCAAGACATTTCCCCAAATTTTACTTTATCAAATGAACTAATTTCAGAAGGTGTACACCTGAAAATGTGTGCATGCTGTGTGAATACTGCTACAACACCTACCACCAGTCCATTATACACACTCGGGAAGTAGCAACCTTCTCTTTCTATTTTTAGTACCTTGCACTTTACAAATGCACATAGAAATGACAAATTTCCTTCTATATTTGTATTTTTTACTTTTTACTGTTACTATTAATGCATCTATAGGCTTGCTCAAAACACTCATTGTACTTGTACAGTGACGAAAGTAGCCTAATGCAAAAATGCATTCAGTTTAAAGAGATGTTCTTAACAAATTGTTTTTTTTTTTTTTTTGTGCCAGTACACGGAATAATGACACTGAAAACAAAGTGTTCAAGGGAAGTAAAGCCATGATCACATCACGCCTGTAAACACTATGGATGGAATCCACTAGCAAAATATTACCAAACAATCCTGCAGCTACAAATGTGAAATTAAACCCAGCTTAACTTCCCTAAACCTAACTTAAAAGAACCTTAAAGAAATCCATTTACTAGTCTGGCACATTTTTCGCAGGTGAGTGGCTCTGAGGTGTGCTTGAATTCAATGTTCAATACAACACTGAAGTCTCGATATAAACAGCCAAGAAAGGGTCTAGAGCAGCATCTCAAATGGGGGAATGCGTACCCCTAGGGGTACTTGGTGGTACTGCAAAGGGTACTTTGTAGAAAACGAAAAATTCACTTAATGGCAGCATTTTTGTTTAAAATATTGATTATAAATATGTATTTGAATAAAAAATTAGAGCTAATCATTAAAACTGATTTAAGTAGTAACTACTGAGCACTGGAATCAGTGGAATCTTGAATGCAATACCTTATTGCAAATTATGTGCTGCAATAGGAAAGGATACAAGTGGGCCAAAAAAAAAAAAAAAGAAAAAAAAGAAAAGAAAAGGAAAAAAGAAAAAAAAAAAGGGGCACCTTTTACAAAATGGGGACCAGCTACATCACTTTCAAATCATTGTGTCGAAATGGGATTTGCATTAAACTAGCGGTTCGAGTTTATGAATACTCATCCATTTTCTGGCTGGTACAATACACATGTATTCTGCAATATATACCTATACACATGTATATAGATGGTAGGGCATACAGTAGGGCTAGGTGTAATTGGTTCTAAAGACAATCAATTCTCTCATCTGGTCACGACTTCCGTTCATTATTGCATTACCTTGTTACAGGGAGGACGGGAAAAGGCAGGCTGACCGTGCGGATGAACGGGTAGACGCACTTGTACTCGATCTTTACGGCTGGGTCTCTTACGATGTTTGCATAGACTTGCAGATCTGACGTCATTGTCAGGGAGTACGTCACATGGGAAACATTTTTCTGTTCAGGGTAGAAAATGGATTCAGATCAGTGGTCACCAACCTGCCTTCTGCTGATCAAGCCATGTTCTAGCTATTCTATTGCCAGACACTTGATGCATTTCTAGAGAGAAGCAAAATTATCTGTTAAATGTGATTGTAACCTTAAATTAGTGAAAAAGAAAAGTCCAGAAATGAGCTTCATCTTGTTACAAAACCTCAGAGAAACCTTCTATATTTTTTGGAGTGCTATTAGAGACAGACTGAAGGACCCTTAAGAGACAGAGACTTCATGAAGTTGCAATCCATGTTATCAAAAAGTGTACTTAATTGTTTATGCCTAAGTAGTGTGTTGGTGCAAATTGAGAAATTAACCTTCTATATTTTACCAAAATGTCCAACTGGAACCTTAAGTACTGGACCAGATTCTGTTTTGTAGGGATAAGTTATTTTGTGTATTGGAAAAAACACCTGATCCAGTTGACCAATCACGGGTCCATGAGATTTGGGTTAAACTAAACTCTTTAGGAGGTGGATCTCCAGCAGGAGGGATGGTGATCACTACTGTGTGATTAATGCTCCAGTTCAATGCACTTGGGAAACAAACTGACCACTGGCAAAGTGCAATGGAATGGTCTGTCAGGAGTTCTCCAAAATAAATGCACCCGACATCACAATATGGTGGCACACAGATAATGGTAAACAGATTTCCATTCGTATCTTTTTCTATATTCACTTGAGACGCAACTTTTCTGAAAAGGCATTAACAGCTTTTCATTGATTTACGCCTAATTTTACTAACAGCAAGACCATTGTGATAGACACGTTTTATAACCAAACATGAACAAGACAGTTGACCTCTTATACCTCATTTCTCTTTGCTAATCATGCAAAAAAAACAAAACAAAACAAAAAAAAAAACAATTAATGTAGATCAACTTGATATGCTGATCAAATTCAGTGACTAGCCATATAAATGACCTTGCTCTGGGCATCCAAGTTTTTCAGAGCAGAAGCACTGGAATGTGTTTAGATCAAAACTCAGAAGAACTGACTTCCGAGTTCAATGGATTGCAGCATAAAACATGGCTATGGTTCGCAAAGAGCAAAATGAATTCAGGAGCAGATGCGCATCCTCACCTCAACAGGTTTGCCACCACAGAAATCGTACTGGTCCTTGGGTGTTCGCACTGTGTAAAATGCAACACCGGCAACCACCTCCTTTCTGGCACGGCACTCAGGGTTGGTCAAGTGAACGGACCCAAGGCCGACGTTGTAGTATTTGAAAAAGTCTTCAATCACAGAGATGGTGATTGAATCTTTTCCACACACGACATTCATTGTTACAGCTGTAAAAGAGCAAGAGGAAAAAACAAACATGGGATTGCATGCGATCAGAGCTGGAGGCTGCAATACAATACACACAATACAACATTCCTACTTAACCATTTGAGCATGATGTGTGAAATTAATGCAAATGTAATAAAGTGGATTCAGAATTCCAGGACTTTCGGTGGCCTTCAGGCATTTGTTTTAAAGACTATAAATCTTGTTTGATTTAATGTTGATGTTTTGAAATACTAGTTTGAAATGCATTACATGGTTAATACATTAAATACTTGTGTAGTTAATTCAAGCATTCTAAGCACTTACACTTCAGACAGAGGAATCAACAGCACATTGAGGTGAATATACAGCTTCAAAATTAAAGTTGCCTGCTGCAGGTGGTCCAAACTTCTCGCGCAAATGATTCCAAAGACCTAGATTTAAACTCTCCGAGCACCAGGATGCCCGGCAAAGTTCACCCAGAGAGCTGGGACTCTAAACCCCCAAGTGGACTGCTGGTATATGGGGGCCAACATTATCAAAATGCAATGGAGTTGTCAAGACTTGAAGATTAAAGAATAAAATTAAAAATCCAACTTGAAAACCAAATTGAGGCAGCTTGGCAGTTAAACCAAACCTTCCAATCAAGAGCTCACTGAATATGGCACAAAACTGAACCATACATAGCTACTTATATTTATAACCAACCTGCTAGCACCATTTGCAAGCCAACATACCACTGAAAGGTATCCATGATGTCTTTTGTCACATAATTCAGGAAAACTGCATAGAAATTTAGTTTTTTGTTAGTTTCATCCAGTTTTAGATGGTGTGCAGTAGCCAGTCATCGGTCATAAGGTGTAATGTTCTGCAGGCTTTATCTCTGATGCTTTGTGCACCACAAACAGTCATTTGTTGGAGAAGTACAGAAACTGAACAAATCCCAGGAAACTATTTTTAGTGTTCCATCTTCCTCAGAGTAAATATCAACCAACCATACATTTCACGTGTGATCATGTGTTTTTCCACATGCAATGAATACATGATCATGTGCGGAAAAACATCTGCACAGTTGCATTTCATACATGTTACACCCCGACATCACAAGTAAACACATCTGACTTCATAGGAATATGGGATACCATGGAAATAAAGTTAGAATCACGTTTGAAACATTAACATGTGAAAATAGACCTCTCCTACAGTGTCTAAAAACCCTGCGTAAACAGCACATGATCATAAGTGATTATGTGAATAATGTGATCACATGTGAAGGGCCATTTCACCATGTTATGGATTGTGACATCACATGACTGGATTACCCTTTTAAAAAATAAATAAAAAGAAATCACTACAGGTGATGTGGGGGGAAAACGTGTGTGTGTGTGTGTGTATATAAGTGTGTGTGGAGTCTCTCAAACTCACATGTGCAAAACTGACGGTAAAGTTCACGACTGATCAGATCAAGTTATGCAAATTTGAAATTGGTTCCTGCTTCAATAGCAAAAACGCCAAAGTGACCAAAAAACATTACGCAAACCAACTGCATCCCAATCAGTCCAGCCCAGGTTTGAACTCTGGTCACTTTGAGCAAACTTTAAATCAAGTGTCTACTTGAATTTTACATTATGCAGTTAATTTGTATGTAGTGCGTATGCGCGCGCGCGCGCGTGATGAAGCACCTTGGTCACACTGGTCTCCAAAATAACCCGCTGCGCATTTACAGCTCTGTCCATCACCTGATTTCATGCATGTGTTTGGATCAACACACCTGGACGGAATGCATTTCCCTGAAGGAACATTAAATCCCAGGTTAAAAAAAAAACAAGAACAAAAAAAAAAAACACGTGAGCAAGCCAGACATGAGGACAAAGTGAATCATTTATAATCTCTTACCAGCAACGCGTTCAAAAGTGCACAGAAAAGTTACTGCTAGTACTACAGAACCCTGTAAAACAACAAAAAAGCGCAAAGAAAGACGCATTAAAGAAAACTCGACCTCTCATACCCTAACAGTGCATTATTTAACTCCTGCATAACTCACCGAGAAATAAAACATTTTAAACTCCCACTGATGCAACTCAAGATTCAGGCTTCTTTAATCCAAATATGGCAAAATGTAGCATAAAGACTTTAATCAAGACTGAAAAGGACCAAACAGCGCCAACGCACAGCCTACAAATATACAACGCGTTAATTAGTCGTAATGATGCGCACATGGCGCACATGGCTTTAACAGGCTGAACCAGAGAACAACCAGTCCTCCTGTGCCAAGCTGCAACATTTAAGCAGTGTAGTACACAAAGGCTTTTAAAAAGCATTACACAGCTTACTAGATGTCCTGTACAGTAGCCTCCAACTGTGGAGGAAGGAAGATTTAAGATTTAAGATTTAAGATCTGGAGAATGTTTTTTGGGAAATGTTTTGCTTGAAAAATCTGCTTGTGGTATCTTTCTTTAAAAATAAATGCCACTTTCTTTGACATGTTGTTTTCTAATGCAGTGAAATTTAAACATTTGTAAGCGTGTCCAAATACTTTTTGGGGCCACTGTATGCGTGGAGGCCTGTGCAAACCTCTCACATGGTCAAATTTGGATATACCTTATATACTTTATATATATTCACCAGTCACTTTAATAGGAACACCTGTACACCTGCTCATTCATGCAGTTATCAAATCAGCCAATCATGTGGCATCAACACATGCATAAAATCATGCAGATGCAGGTCAAGAGCTTCAGTTAATGTTCACATCATGCATCAGAATGGTGAAAAAGTGTGATCTCTGTGACTTTAACCGTGGCGTGGTTGCTGGTGCCAGATGGGCTGGTTTGAGTGTTTCAGAAACTGCTGATCTCCTGAGATTTCACACACAACAGTCTCTAGAGTTTTCTGTAGTTTCCAAGAAATTCAGTCAAGCACAGCACCATTTTGAATATATTAATTTGAATATAATAATAATAATAATAATAATAATAATAATAATAATAATAATAATAATTTATTAATACTATTATTTTTATTTATTTATTCATTTTCATTTCATTTTATTTTATTTTTTTGTCTGGGCTCGACACATCAGCCTGTGAGGAGCAAAAAAAAAAAAAAAAAAAAACAAAAAACAAGCTAATCGACTGTTCGGGGATCAGCTAAGCAGCCTGCGGATGCGGAAGAAGCTGATCTGGATTCGGCTAATCAGCCTGTGGTGTGGGCGCAGAAATCATGTGAGCAGGCAGATACTACTCCACCGTTCTCTGAGGAACTAGCTGAATTAATACACTTACCCAGCAGCCTAGAAGCCGCGTTTTTCTTGCTTTTTATGAGTGCTTAGTGTTATGTAAATGCGGAAGTGGACGTGTTGAGACCTGCTCTGCTCCATGCTGAGGTTTCTTCATTCAGCTGTAAGACGCATTAATCAGCCCAGAAACACTGGTCAGTGCTGAGCATCAGATCTCAGAGTAGTCATGTTTCCTGCAAATCAGGCTTAATTTTGTTCTTCCTCCAGCTCTACACGTTTGGATGAAGTGCTATCCTGTCCTGCAGAACATTAATAGTGTTATTATTATTATTGTTATTATTATTATTAGTGTATGAAGAGGCTGAGCAGTGCTTCTCATACAGAAGAACAGCAGTTTACTTCCACTGACGCTTTTGGATTAAAGGTTTGTTGTGGGATAAGTGTGGAAAAATGAACACCGAGAAAGATTTTTCCCCTCTGACCCCGAACATTGTGAGAGCTCTCAACGACAAGCTGTATGAGAAAAGGAAAGTGGCTGCACTGGAGATTGAAAAGTGAGTGTACAATTAAAAACCTTCTGGACTTTTGCTGTGAGTGTGAATGAGCAGGCTGATCACGTGACCTGCCTTGTGATCATACACAGTTTGGGTCTCTGGATGAATGTGTTTGTGTCACTGCTTTCTCATTTAAAGCTGATGACACAGTATCATTTAGGAATCAATATTATCAGCTTTTGTGTTAGTTTTTTTTTTTTAATTCCATCCTGTGATCTGTGAACTGTCTCTGTGGTTTTTATAAATCATGAGATTCAGATCATCCATAACTGTTTTGAGCCTAATCTGATTTAGGTGTTGTTACAGTATCGAAACATGTTACTGATCTGATATCGACATCGTGACAGTAATAGAGTCGATTCTCTGCTAGCAAAAGGGTGATAAAAACACACTTTAAGACAGCTCATGTCTTGTGTACACGTGCCGAATCCGTGTCGTGTCTGACATCACACACCCTCACAACCAAATACATCGAAAAGTATCATATCCAATCCCATACTGATGCTGCCTTGATATGATCACCTCAATTTTTAACCATGGCATATTAAGAGTTCAAGTTCAAATAAGAAATAAAACACTCGGGGTCATGCTGTTACAGGAAAATAATCAATGACTGTTTCATAATTGTCCTCACACCACCCCCAAAGTTGAATTTTTTTTTTCTTATAACAGCACAGCCTGAAGTTTCTCCACAGTTCCTGCAACAATTACTTTTTTTTTTAATTAATTAAAAAATGACACGTCATACATTTTATCCATTTATAGTTACATTTCATATTGTGGAATGCCCATGAAACAAGCTAGATCCAGCTTTCACTTGTGTAATAGAATCTATGAGCTATAGCTCCTCCACCGCAAAGTCTTTCCTGTGTTTGAAAACCTAAAAGAACACCTTTAGAATGTGCTGGTACTGGAGACTCCTTCCATGAATTTTAATGAAACTCCTTCTTACAGAAAACTTCACCATATCAACACTTACACATGTTTTTTTTAATATGTTTGTCAACATCACTGTGGTATAATTAGTATGTAATAAAAATCATGATGCAAATAGAGATTCTGAAAGTAAAATCAGACTTGTGACAAATGAGGGCTAGTTTACTAGTTTAGGCTAAAAGTGTTTCATCCGCTAATGGTGCGTGTGGGATGATGTGGAATTTTACACCGTTATGAGAAGTGAAGTTTTTTATGGTTAGTGATTCACTTTTCACAGTCAGGCTTCAGGGACACATAGTGTTGAGACCATTATGTGATTTCTGATCAGGGAGGAAAATATGGACGTCTCAGATTACATACGACAGGAGGAGTGGAAATTTTAGTCATTGTAATGCTGTTTGTCCTGACTGATGTGTGTGTGTGTGTGTGTGTTTTTCTTGCTGCAGACTCGTAAGGGAGTTTGTGGCTCAGAACAACTCGACTCAGATCAGACATGTCATTCAGATCCTGGCGTCTGAGTTTGCGCTCTCGCAGCACCCACACAGCCGGAAAGGAGGTCTGATCGGCCTGGCCGCCTGCTCCATCGCTCTCGGCAAAGTACACGCATCACTACACCTGTACATACACCAACACTGTACAGAGAGAATCAAATTTACCTGCATATATTCATGAGTGTTTATCATACAGTCAGCATTGGAATTATTGGCACCTTTCAAAAAAATGATTGTATATGGGTCTCATCTCATCTCATCAAGCTGGATTTATTCGTAAGAAATGTGGTGTTCTTGAAAATCCAGTTGGGGAAAAACTTTCAAATATTGCAGTAGCTCCTGAGTTTGTGTGCAGTTATGTATCAGGAAATTTCCCAATGCGAACCTCAACTGATCGGCTTCAAACTGTATAGACTGTTATAGACTGTACTGATGAGTTACTTCAATTTTATACTCATGAATTTAATATTAATATTAATGACCTAAAAGAAAGTGATCCAAACCAAGTCCATAAATTAAGACAAATAAGACTGTACATTCAATTAGGACAAAAGTAATTCTGCCCTATAAAAGGAGGAAGAGCTAGTGTGTGTCTATGTTATCTGTGCTGCAATGGCCGAGCTGAATTACTGGAAGACTTATCACATGCCACATTTAGATGCTCTTTCGCTGTTTAGCTGTCATTTTGTCATTTTCAGCTCTCTGTGAGCTTTACCTTTTATGGAGTTTTGTAGGCGTGGCTAAATGTAAATCAGGCTTGCTGTGAAAGAGATGCATGCAAGTACGAAGAAAATCAGTGTTGCTGAAAGCTTTTTCTAAAAAACTTACTGAAGATTGATAAATGAGGCCCTTTGAGATAAAATTTTCTCTCAGACATTTGAAGAAACTACTTCTGTCTTTCTCATAAGAACTTCCTATTTTTGATGATTGGAATTTTTTCATAAATATATGAAGCTAAATTATTGTCACCACTGAAGACTTATGAAAATAAATGCAAGCAAGGCAAATGTTTAAAAAAATTAGTAAAAGGCTTTACTATCCCCAAAATATTTTCCATAAATACAGCCCAAATCATTATACACTTATATCTTTATATATTAATCAACGCGTAACTAAATGATAAAATAGCAGAATTAATCTATTTTTGCTTTTGGACTATAATAATAATGTCTGGGTAACACTAGAGGATGATCGAGCTCTTGAGTCTCTCGTAAGTCCTGACAGTTGCAAAAATCTTCTCAGATTGTCCTGTGATGTGTTTAAAATTCAGTCGTGTCAACTGTCTCAGATGAAAGCTCTATCTTGATGTTGTGTGAAAGACTGATAACCTATGACGTTTACCTTCCACATTTTCTTTACGAGAAATTCTGCAAGATCGAGAGTCATGGTCATTGGTCAGGGCTCTGACTTGTGAGCATAATGTGTGTGCTTTTTTAAAAAAATTATTATTCTGGGTAAATTCTGCAGTGCAGAATTGGACAAATTGGATAAAATCGGTTAAATTCATCATTAATCTGGGGTCTTGAACATTTCCAACATTGTATAAATCTTGTAGTGTTGCCCAGGCATCATCTCCTGAAAAGATTTTGGGATTGTGTGTAGTTTCGTAGACTTTTGTAGCTAAATTTATATCATAAATGCAGTGCAAAAGTAAAGAAACAAAATCCGGACACCAAACTGGGCGTGTTAGCTGATCGACTAAAAGTGGAAAATCATGTTAAATTAGATTTTTTTCATGAACAGGTTGCAGGTTTTATATCTTCAGTGTGTGATAAGTGGTTGCCTTAAGATAAATCCTGGATTCTTTTGAACCTTTGCATCATTGATTTTTCTGAGCAGTGGCACTGACGCATGCTGGCGTCTGGAGTGTTTCATCACTCAGATGTTTCATCAGCTCGTATTGTGACTGTAGCACAATTTTTCATCTAAGAGTCCTTCAGGATTGTCTGGATGACTGAGAATGTGTTCTGTGTCTTTAGGATTCTGGCTTGTACCTGAAAGAGCTTATCGAGCCAGTGCTAACGTGCTTTAACGACTCGGACAGCCGTCTGCGATATTACGCCTGCGAAGCTCTCTACAACATCGTGAAGGTGGCCAGAGGAGCCGTGCTTCCTCACTTTAATGTGCTGTTCGACGGCCTTAGTAAGGTAACAGTGATGATGATAGGTGTTAGTGAAGGCCAGGTGGAGAAAAAGTAATATAATAATAAAAATAATTTATGTGAACGGTTTATGTGAAAATTTTCAAACCACACTTTACTCACTTTTAAACCTAAACTGGCCAATTTTTATTTAATTAAAAATGGCCAGCATGATTATGTCTCTATATGACCATTATGCACAAAAGTCTTGTAGCATTTATTGCAAGAACAAAATCACCTGTGTAAAATTATTGTGAATAAATATCTTTCTGCATTCTAACCAGTAGTGATACTTTGTCTTGCGTCATTCATTTCACTTTACGTTGGTCGCTATTGAAAGTAACTATATCTTAAGTAAGTGACTAATTGTTGCTCACTCTGCCCACTTTACATCCCCAATGGCTGCCCCCGCTGTCACTGTAGATCTTTAGTTCTCACTACAAATTGATTAACTTCCAGTGGCTTTGTCATTCTGTGTCCATGCCATTTTGAACATATTTCTTCCATGTTTCCCAGCTGGCAGCAGACCCAGACCCCAACGTGAAGAGTGGCTCCGAGCTGCTTGATCGCCTTCTGAAGGTAAACTTGAAAGACAGTTCCTTTAAATGAAAATATTCATAAAGTCATGGCTCTGTTTCATGAGATCTCTCTGTCTGTGTAGGACATTGTAACGGAAAGTAACAAGTTTGACCTGGTGGCTTTTGTTCCTCTGTTACGTGAGAGGATTTACTCCAACAACCAGTACGCTCGCCAGTTCATCATCTCATGGGTAAGTAGAGCAGCTGCCTCTCCTTCACTGTGTGTTGAGGCGTGGTCAATGTCCATTTTTGTGAAGGAGTGTGTGGCCTGTGTATGTGTTGGTCTTAGTGAAGGAGGTGTGGCCTCTGTGTGCATCAGTCTCAGTAAAGGAGGCATGGGCTCTGTGTGTGTAGTCTCAGTGAAGGAGGCATGACCTCTGTGTGTGTAGTCTCAGTGAAGGAGGCATGGGCTTTGTGTGTGTGTAGTCTCAGTGAAGGAGGCATGGGCTTTGTGTGTGTGTAGTCTCAGTGAAGGAGGCATGGCCTCTGTGTGTGTAGTCTCAGTGAAGGAGGCATGGGCTTTGTGTGTGTAGTCTCAGTGAAGGAGGCATGGCTCTGTGTGTGTTGTCTCAGTGAAGGAGGCGTGGCCTTTTTGTGTGTAGTCTCAGTGAAGGAGGCGTGGCCTTTGTGTGTGTAGTCTCAGTGAAAGAGGCATGGCTTTGTGTGTGTTGTCTCAGTGAAGGAGGCATGGGCTTTGTGTGTGTGTTGTCTCAGTGAAGGAGGCATGGGCTCTGTGTGTGTAGTCTCAGTGAAGGAGGCGTGGCCTCTGTGTGTGTAGTCTCAGTGAAGGAGGCTTGGGCTCTGTGTGTGTAGTCTCAGTGAAGGAGGCATGGCCTTTTTGTGTGTAGTCTCAGTGAAGGAGGCATGGGCTTTGTGTGTGTAGTCTCAGTGAAGGAGGCATGGGCTTTGTGTGTGTTGTCTCAGTGAAGGAGGCATGGGCTCTGTGTGTTGTCTCAGTGAAGGAGGCATGGGCTTTGTGTGTGTAGTCTCAGTGAAGGAGGCATGGGCTCTGTGTGTGTAATCTCAGTGAAGGAGGCATGACCTCTGTGTGTGTAGTCTCAATGAAGGAGGCATGGCCTCTGTGTGTGTGTGTAGTCTCAGTGAAGGAGGCATGGGCTTTGTCTGTGTGTAGTCTCAGTGAAGGAGGCCTGGCCTTTGTGTGTGTAGTCTCAGTGAAGGAGGCATGGGCTTTGTGTGTGTGTAGTCTCAGTGAAGGAGGCATGGCCTTTGTGTGTGTGTAGTCTCAGTGAAAGAGGCATGGGCTTTGTGTGTGTAGTCTCAGTGAAGGAGGCATGGGCTTTGTGTGTGTGTAATCTCAGTGAAGGAGGCATGGGCTTTGTGTGTGTAGTCTCAGTGAAGGAGGCATGGGCTCTGTGTGTGTAGTCTCAGTGAAGGAGGCATGGCTTTGTGTGTGTAGTCTCAGTGAAGGAGGCATGGGCTCTGTGTGTGTGTAGTCTCAGTGAAGGAGGCATGGCCTCTGTGTGTGTAGTCTCAGTGAAGGAGGCATGGCCTCTGTGTGTGTAGTCTCAGTGAAGGAGGCCTGGCCTCTGTGTGTGTAGTCTCAGTGAAGGAGGCATGGCCTCTGTGTGTGTAGTCTCAGTGAAGGAGGCGTGGCCTCTGTGTGTGTAGTCTCAGTGAAGGAGGCATGGCCTCTGTGTGTGTAGTCTCAGTGAAGGAGGCATGGCCTCTGTGTGTGTGTAGTCTCAGTGAAGGAGGCATGGCCTCTGTGTGTGTAGTCTCAGTGAAGGAGGCATGGCTTTGTGTGTGTTGTCTCAGTGAAGGAGGCATGGGCTTTGTGTGTGTGTTGTCTCAGTGAAGGAGGCATGGGCTTTGTGTGTGTGTAGTCTCAGTGAAGGAGGCATGGGCTTTGTGTGTGTAGTCTCAGTGAAGGAGGCATGGGCTTTGTGTGTGTAGTCTCAGTGAAGGAGGCATGGGCTTTGTGTGTGTAGTCTCAGTGAAGGAGGCATGGGCTTTGTGTGTGTGTTGTCTCAGTGAAGGAGGCATGGGCTTTGTGTGTGTAGTCTCAGTGAAGGAGGCTTGGGCTCTGTGTGTGTAGTCTCAGTGAAGGAGGCGTGGCCTTTTTGTGTGTAGTCTCAGTGAAGGAGGCGTGGCCTTTGTGTGTATAGTCTCAGTGAAGGAGGCATGGCTTTGTGTGTGTTGTCTCAGTGAAGGAGGCATGGGCTTTGTGTGTGTAGTCTCAGTGAAGGATGCATGGCCTCTGTGTGTGTAGTCTCAGTGAAGGAGGCATGGGCTTTGTGTATGTAGTCTCAGTGAAGGAGGCATGGGCTTTGTGTGTGTAGTCTCAGTGAAGGAGGCATGGCCTCTGTGTGTGTAGTCTCAGTGAAGGAGGCATGGCCTCTGTGTGTGTAGTCTCAGTGAAGGAGGCATGGCCTCTGTGTGTGTAGTCTCAGTGAAGGAGGCATGGCCTCTGTGTGTGTAGTCTCAGTGAAGGAGGCATGGGCTTTGTGTGTGTTGTCTCAGTGAAGGAGGTGTGGCCTCTGTGTGTGTGTGTGTAGTCTCAGTGAAGGAGGCATGGGCTTTGTGTGTGTTGTCTCAGTGAAGGAGGCGTGGCCTCTGTGTGTGTGTGTGTAGTCTCAGTGAAGGAGGCATGGATTTGTGTGTGTAGTCTCAGTGAAGGAGGTATGGGCTTTGTGTGTGTAGTCTCAGTGAAGGAGGCGTGGGCTTTGTGTGTTCTTGTTTTAATTAGAAATGTGAGAAGAAAAGAAACAACTGCAGATGTATTATGAAGACAGAAACAACTGCAGATGTATTATGAAGACACAAAGCCCATGCCTCCATGACATGGAGTCACAACATTAGTGTGGTTCATAGACTTACGTGATGCTCTGTTAATTAATTCAAATATTGAAAGAAAAAAATGATGAGGTGTTGGATTGGGGTTGTGTTGGTCTCTGTGCTTGTCAGTCCCACTGAAGGAGGCGTGGCCTCTGTGCTTGTCAGTCTCAGTGAAGGAGGTGTGGCCTCTTTGTGTCACTCCCAGTGTAGGAGGCATGAACTTTTATCCCAGTCAGTTCCTGTAAACTGTTTCATTGTCTTAATGTTTCAATGTCTTCTCAGATCTTGGTGCTGGAGTCAGTTCCAGACATCAACCTGCTGGACTATCTGCCTGAAATTCTAGATGGCCTCTTTCAGATCCTTGGAGACAGCAGCAAAGAGATCAGGCGCATGTAGGAATTGATCCATTATTATTTTTTATCTTATCTGCTTCTCATCTGTTTTCCTGCTCTCACATGCTCTGTAGTTTTAACAGCAGTGTTATGTTTTGTAGGTGTGAGGTGGTTTTGGGAGAATTTCTCAAAGAAATAAAGAAAACTCCTTCCAGTGTGAAGTTTGCTGACATGGCCAACATCCTGGTCATCCACTGCCAAGTGTCTGATGACTCCAAACTGAGTAAGTGGACACAGTGCTCAATTAATTTAACTTAATCCTTGAAACTAAAACTAAACGTAGTTTCTCAAGAGCTTCCCCATTTCAGAGCATTTAATCCCTATAAAGACCTATGAGAATTTTCTGGAAATGTACCTTAGTAAGCTTAGTAATTTCCTGTTTTAATTCCCTCTTAAATGGAGCGGCAGATCGCTTTACAAATGCACAAAGCCATCACAGGCTTCCCAAAGCCTTTCTCCTTCACTGATGCTGAAATTGGCTGAAATATACTATACCATAATACTGTCTTGAACATGCAGCGGCTTCTTCATAGGGAACGTAACTCTAGTGAGCAAATGTATTACATTAGATCCACTTAATAAAGGTAAATTATTGACTTGAGTGACTTTAGTTGGGTGTCATCATGCTAATTCTAGCTAGGTAGAATTATATTATCCCAGCAAGACACCACAAAAATGCAGAAAGCTTATTTATGGGTAAAATAAACAACATTGCTGTAGTCGATGGCTAATGTTTTCAGATAGGAGAATGACAGCACGTTTCTGTAAACGCTGAAGCTGTAACATTAGTATACATATGCAAATCAGAGAAGGAGACACGTTCGGATAGAGTTTAGCTCGCGGTTTGCATACCCAAACAGCTACACTGATTAGCATGAGAGCATCTTTGTATTCCTTGATGAATATTTTTCATCAGTAAAATGAACACTGAAACTGTCCTAACGCACTAAACTGGCGTTAGTGGTGGACTAGTCTGTTAGCAGTAACTAACCCACGAGCTAGCTTTACCCTAAACAGGTGAATCCACACCGACTGTAGTTATAGTGTTATATTAATTTTTGTAGTACGTTCTAAAACTGTGATACAAAGTATATTCAGTTATTCTGAAAACTCTAATCTCCTTCTCTCCCTCAGCTAACGATCTTATCCAGCTTACGGCTATGACCTGGATGAGGGAGTTTATTCAGCTGGCAGGGCGAGTGGTCCTGCCTTATTCCTCTGGCATCCTAACAGCAGTGCTGCCCTGTTTATCCTACGATGACCGCAAGAAGAGTATCCTTCATGTCCACTGCTTTGGATTATACTCCTGTATTCATTAGCAATTTGTGTGTGAAATCACCTTCACTGATCAGTCTTTTAGTAAAGTTACATGTAAATGTTTTCACAGGTCAAGCCTAAAATTTCGAGCTGGAATTACAAACGTTTCTCCAATACTGATTGTACTCTTCGTACTCACGTGCGTACTGCATGTTTTTGAATGGCAGTCATCCGTAAATTACCAAGCGCATTCACACTCATGGCAAAGCTGATTTACTTTTAGTGATGCCACAAAATGGTGACTAAATGGCGAAAGAGCGTCTCCTAAGCACAGCATGTGCTAAATCTTCCAATAATGCAGCTCAGCCACTGCAGTGTTTTCACATACACTAATGTAACCTCCTGTTATAGGGTGCCATTACATTTATCCTAGCTGAATGGCTGGTCATGGATTTCTGTTGAATTACTTTTTTTAAAGTCTTTAATATAAAATGACTGCGTTTCACAAAACTGATCATTAAATTGGTGTATTCGAAATAAATAAGCGATTTCAAGTTGACAGCGTAATCAGTATATAAAATCGCAGTAACTCTTCAGCAGTTATGCATTTGATAAGGCAATTGATCGGCATTTACATTATTAAGTCTCCTTATACGTAAATGTACACATACTCAGGAGCAAAACGTACGGTACGATCGTATTTCTTTCTCTTCTTGTGGAAATGCCTTTGTGAATGATTTACAGATAAATTCTTTCGTATCTAGTCGGATATATGAGGCCCATTTTTGTTATCATAAATACTTCTGCATTTGTTCTGACACCTCTTCAGTGCTTATACAAATATCGAATCCTCCTCATATTGTAAGATTAATGTTGCTAATTGTCCAACCAGCCGTGTTTGTCGTGTCCTTAATCCATCCTGAACAGGCACTAAAGAGGCAGCGAGCGCCTGCAACCACAGCCTCATGAAGCTTGTGACCCCTGAGGATGATGAAGATGATGAGTTGCAGACCATGAGCTCTCCTGTGAGCACAGACACAGCCAGTAAGACTGAGGTGGATCTTAACGGTGAGTTACTGACACTTTCACGTGCGTGTGTTTAACAGTAGGCTGATTTCTCGTCACAATTTCCAGGGATTAATTGATGCTAGCAGGTTTCAGTTTGTATTGAATAAATTCATAAACTCACTACGTCACGTGTATATAGCTACATCTCATTATTACTGATGTGACAAGGAAGAAACCTGGCTAATGTTAGCTTAAGGTTTGAAGTTGCAAAAGCAAACGCTTGAAATATCTGTTTTGTTTTTTAGATTTTAGATAGATTTTTACTCCATATTTACTGATTTATAAGCCATATGACTATTTACATGTCTATGATCAGATTCATGATCCCTTACTGATTACACTCTTGTGGTAGCATAGGAAGAATTTAGTTTTTCATTAGATTATTTGTCATGGCTTAACTATAAGTGGCGTTCCTTGACTATTTCAAAATTAGATGTTCTTGATGCACATGTAAAACAGTGAGTAAAAGCTTTGTATATTAACTAAGAAAATTACTTAAGGTTGAAAAAAAAAACAAGCTATCTAATAATACTTGGAAATGAAATATGAAGTATAGAACATTATTATTATTATTATTATTATTATTATCTAGGTTTTTTTTTTACTCTTCATTTAAGAAGCAACTTTGGAACCAGAACCAAAGGAACTGTGTTTGTTTTGCAGGTTATATGTAGCATTTTTGTAACTTGGGGGTGTGCTGTTATAGGAAAAGGGGTTGTGTGATGTGACCCTATAAAGTTGATTATTTTCCTATAATAGCATGTCATGAAGTGTTTTACTCTTTGTCAATCCACACGTTTATCTTGCAAAAATTGCTTCAGTAACATAAAACATAAAAAGGCTCAAGCTTGTTGTCCCAGTAGCTCTTGCGCCACATGAACCCCCAAAACACATCATTTGCTTACAAAATCTATTAACAATATGTCTTAATCGTTTATCGAGCAGGAAAGTAAAAGGTGAAGCTGTGCATTGGCCGGGAATCGAACCCGGGCCTCCCGCGTGGCAGGCGAGAATTCTACCACTGAACCACCAATGCTTTGCTGTAGGCTTTGCTCGCCCTCTGGCTTATGAAGGTGGCATTGCAACGTGGCAAACCCAGTTATACATATTGTACCACTTTGCTGTAGAGTTCTGGCGTATGACGGTGGTATTGCGGCGTAGTAAAAAATACTGCTCTCTATTATCCTTGCGCGGCACTTTCCCCATTAATTTGCTTTCTTCTTCACAGCATTCACTAGATAACTATGATAAGTTCAGATTTCTGTTAAAAATGTCAATTTTTTACATTAACGCCTCAATCAAGCGCTACGTTAGGGAGCCGTGACGTAGGACGCCTTGTGGTAAAAGCGCGCGAGGCAGCTTACAGGTTTTGAAACGGTTCAATTTTCAAAATTGAAACGGTTCAATTTAACGTCAAAAGTTTATTCAGGATATGTATTTTTATGTAATATGGCTGAAAAGCTATCTGCCTTTCAAGATGTATTATATAACTAAACGCCCTGACTGTATATAACGTTTATTTTTGTGTAGATGGGTAGGTTTGCGACGTTGCAATACTACCGTCATACGCCAGAGGGCGAAGTTTGCAGCAAAGTGGTACAATATATATAACTGGGTTTGCCACGTTGCAATGCCACCTTCATAAGCCAGAGGGCGAGCAAAGTCCACAGCAAAGCATTGGTGGTTCAGTGGTAGAATTCTCGCCTGCCACGCGGGAGGCCCGGGTTCGATTCCCGGCCAATGCACAGCTTCACCTTTTACTTGTCTGCTCTATAAATAATTACATTACATTACAACAGTATATTACAGCAAATAACTAAAACATGTTATTAATAAAGGCGTTCCTTAGGGGATCCAACTGGAGCCAGTGATACTATGTGAACAAGTTATATTGGACTCTCCTGTGAAGTTATATTACAGAATCAAGCATGTGAAATAAAAGCATGGAGTTATATACTATATATAACGGTATATGTGACAAATAAAAATTTTGAATCAACTTCTGCAACAGCTAGCATGATAAAAATGTGGATGGAAGCAGCAGCCGAGAGGAAAGCAGAGCATGGATTGAGTTTTGTCTTAATAAATCTCAGGCTATAAATGTTTTATACATATAGCCTGTAAAGTAAACACAATCCTTTTTGTTTTTGTTCCAAAATTGCATCTTAAATGAAAAAGTATGAGTATACGTACATGTTTTTACTGCACGTATGGCTTACACAGAGTATGACCTGAGAACACAAACTCACTGTTCAGCACTACAGTTTTTGATTTGCTGGAATGCAAAATTGCATTGATCAGCTTGGGAAGAATTTGTGCAGAAGGATCAACAAATGTGTGTACGGTAGGGTTTCGGATGTTTAGCCCACAGGCGAAGTGTATAAATAGCTGTAACAGCTGTTTGTCACAAAACATGTTTCAAAATCGCTGTGACTATCAAAAAGACACTACATTTGGAGACAAATTTGCCAAATTGGCAACACTACTCCTCTACTACGTGTCTGGTACTTGATAGTATCAATATCTTTCACTTTAATACACTTTCTTTCGCTTTCTCTCTCACCGTCTCTCTCTGTGTGTGTCTCTCTCTCTCTTTTTTTTTTCTCAGATTCACTAAACACCTCTCAGGATTCAGTGGGTTTAAGCAACATCTCCTTCTTCACTCCAACAGGGTATGACGATATATTGACGTGTAGATGATCTCACACTTTTTGGAAAGTTTGGATTAGACCAGACAGACAGTTGAGATGGGTTAATCATATGATATTAACGATAAAATAAAATACGGTATGCAGGATGGTTCTAAATATATCAATAAGAACCATAAATAATTCTACACAC
This sequence comes from Pangasianodon hypophthalmus, assembly GCF_027358585.1. Taxonomy (NCBI): domain Eukaryota; kingdom Metazoa; phylum Chordata; class Actinopteri; order Siluriformes; family Pangasiidae; genus Pangasianodon; species Pangasianodon hypophthalmus. Next base: position 27,276,304 of record NC_069716.1, read on the forward strand.
TGTAATGTCAGGGTGGTGTGATGAAGCGGAGTTACTGTTACCATCCTGAAGTTAATTACTTTCCTATAACAGCACATTCTGAAGTGTTTTATTCTTCTTATACCACAGCAATTTGCTAACACTAACAATATTTTATGTATTAAAGAACAACATGTACTTTTAATGTAAAATCACAGCTTTTCCTCAGACTGTTACAAAGTGCTGACACTGGAGACTCCTTCCATAAATGTTACATAAACATCTCCTTACAGAAAACCACACCATATCAACAGTTGCGTTTTCTAATCTGTTTATGTTGTGCGTCATAGAAGTCCCTGTCTAAGTTGTTACTATAGAAACAATAACATATTAGAATGAGCGCATTAAATATAAACCGGTGATTTAAATTACAGCCAGAACTACTCTCAGAGCTGCCGTTCTAGAAAATTAATCAACACCATCTGGCCAATCAGAATTGAGAATTCAATATTGCTGTGGTATAAAATGTAAGCTTTGGTGTGACTGTGTCCTCTCTTGTCCCTGTAGACATGACAGGACGAACGTGACGCTGGACCTTGACGGCATCGTGCAGGTTCTGAACAGACATTTACATGACTCTTCCACTGGAATGATGACACGCATCGCGGTGCTAAAGTGGCTCTACCATCTCTATATCAAAACACCTCGCAAAGTAAGGACCAACACGGGGATCTCTTGGGATTCACAGATTTCTAAAATATGTAAGACATATTAAACATGCTTGTGTGTGAAATGTTTTATAAAGCATGTGTAACTTGTGAATTGTGTGCAGATGTTCCGCCATACAGACAGTCTGTTCCCCATGCTGCTGAAGACTCTTTCTGATGAGTCTGATGAGGTGAGTGCGCTTAAAAAAAAGCTCACGTTGGTTTTCCACTGGACAGGGTAGTAGAAAATGGGTTCCTCAAGGGTTCTGTTGAATAGTGGAGAATTCATAACTCTGTAAAATGATTCTACATGGATCCTCCTTTCGTAAGGAAATAATTTGTATGGTTCTTCAAAAGGAACAAACCTCTTTTGGTTCCAGATGAACTTTTTTAAAGAGTGTATGACGTTTGATTATTTAAAAAAAAAAAAAAAAAGGGTTCCTGGAGGACTAGTGGTTAGGCTTCAGCACTCTTACCAGTGGGCTACATAAAACTTTTAAGTGTTCCAAAGGGACAAACCCCTTTAAGGTTCCAGAGTGTACAGAATGGTCTGCTTATTAAATGAAAAGACAAGCTTCCTCAAAGATACAGTCGCTATTTGAATCCATCACCATCTGTACACTCTTAGAAATAAGGGTTCCTCAAGAGTTTTTTAGATGGTTAAAGCTTAGCTTCTCATAGGGGTTCTGTGGGATATGGGATAACTCACTCTTTTAGGATTCAAGAAACAAGCCCAAATTTGAGGAACAAGCCCATGGGTGCTAGATGGTACCATAGAGAGTTACTGCATGGTAGTGTTGGGTTTCTTCTGAAGAGGCTCTATTTGGAAGCTTAGGATAGCCCTGTGTTAAGACATTTAAAGGTTTTTCCAGTACTGGTGTTCGATGAACCTCTTAAGAGCGTATCCATGGACTATTGTTATGAAACTAGGGCAAGTTCTCTAGAGGTTCCTGGGTGGTGACATCTTTTCCCATGCACCTCTAATGTTAAAACAAACACTAATAACAGTAGCAACTATATTTAGCTGAGCCCTAAATAGCGCAGTTGAAATGAGCATTGATCAGATAAGGCACAAAGGACATGGTGAACTAATAAATAACACAAATGACTCGCTCAGGGAAGTGAATGGCCAGCTGTGTTTGACTAAAGGCAAGAAGAAAGCAAGAACTTTCCAAATTCACTTGGGGTACTTAGTTATGGTGCAGCACACTCTGTAATGAAAACACTGACAAAATGTGTGTGTACGGATTTGTTGCCCTGTCACATTGTCCGGTGGAAAAAGTACTTTTAGCGGTGCTTGTTGGAATCTATGTAATGGTGTGTGAAGCAAATAAATTGGCAGTTAAACAGGCAGTTTTGTGTTCTGAAGCCTGGTACAAACAGCCATTTCCATGCAAATCATTCCCTAAAAGGTCATCCTGAAAGACCTGGAGGTTCTAGCGGAGATTGCGTCCTCCCGTGCTGGACAGACGGAATTGTCGGAGTCGTGTGAGGGAGCCAATAAAACTGAACTTCATATTCCAGAAGGAAGCAAACAAGCACAGAAACAGCTGGGGGCAGGTGAGTAATCAACTCGCCTAATCATTTTATTCTGCTTCACTGAACTCCAATGTCTGTATCATTATCAGTCTTTTGTAGACACATAGACATTTTTAAGATCTAATTATCATCTCCACAGTGTGACCGGTGGTGTGTACATCATTGTGTTTGTATTGAGGCCATGAAATTGATTTATTGATAGAAAAACTTTTTATCAGATGCCTATAACTCAACAGGACTTGATGTGGGAATACTAGCTGTAAATGTTGTGTGTTGTCCTGGATTTTCAGGTTCTAAAGTGGTGGACTCCTCACCCTCGACCCCCAGCATGAACTCTTACTTCTACAAGTTCATGATCAACCTCTTAAAGCGCTTCAGTCTGGAGAGAAAGCTTCTGGAAACGAGGGGGGCCTTCATCATTAGGTAAGACCTGTAAACAATGTATGAAGGAGGCATGGCCTTTGTGTCTGTCAATCCCAATGTAGAATGCATGGTCTGTGTTTCTGTCAGCTACAGTGTAGGAGGCATGGCCTCACTTCCTGTCAGCTCCATTGAAGGAAGTGTGGACTGTGTGCTTGCCACTCCCAGTGTAGGAGGTGTGGCCTTACTTCCTTTCAGCTCCATTGAAAGAGGTGTGGCCTATGTATCTGCCAGCAGAAGTGTAGGAGGCATGGCCTCACTTCCTGTCAGCTACATTGAAGGAGGCGTTGTCTTTGTATCTGTCAGTCCCAATGTAGAATACATGGTCTGTCTTTCTGTCAGTTCCAATGTAAGAGGCATGGCCTCACTTCCTCTCAGCTCTACTGAAGGTGTGGCTTATGTGTCTGTCACTCCCAGTGTAGGAGGCATGGCCTTAATTCTGTCATTATCAGTGAAGAGGCGTGCTCTTTGTGCCTGTCACTCCCAGTGTAGGAGGTATGGCCTCACTTCCTGTCAGCTCAATTGAAGGATACATGACCTTTATGTTTGTCAGTATCAGTGAAGGATGCATGGCCTATGTATATGTCCATCCTAGTGAAGGAAGTGTGGCCTTTGTATCTGCCAATCCCAATGGAGGAAGTCTAGATGTTCCTCAGATTATTATAATAAATTCTTGGACACTATTTCAGTGGCATTAAACATGGCTTCAGTAGGCGCATGCTGAATAAGGAATCTTTTTTGTTCTTTACTCTGCAGGCAGCTGTGTCTCCTCCTGCATGCAGAGAACATCTTCCACTCCATGGCTGACATTCTGCTGAAGGAGGAGGATCTGAAGTTCGCGTCCACCATGGTACAGACACTCAACACTATTCTGCTCACCTCAGCCGAACTCTTCCAGCTCCGAAACCAGCTCAAAGACCTGCGCACACCTGTGAGGAACACACCCATGCATATACACACACACACACACACTAAGAAATATATTGGGAGTGTGTCGTGTCCAATTAGGATTGGAAAATAACTTAAAATCCTTATTTATAAAAGTGCCAGAAGAAACATACTGAAAAGGCCAGGCTGGTCAGACCTTCCAAAATATCGATGAAAAAACATAAAGATTTCTGATCCTGGTTAGCCTCTGCTGTGTTGTAATGAGTTTGGAAGAAGGTCTCGAGGGTGGCTCATTCTGATCATATACCCATGTCTTTATTAGTTTAGATTGAGTGTATTGGATCAGGAAAAAAACATAAAAAAAAAACTATTGTTGTGCACAGGACTAAAAGAGTGCACTAAAACATGTCAGACTCCCAAAATAGTGCACTGTATAGTGACTAGGGCATAGTTTTAAAAACATTTCAGCTTCAGTGATGTACAGACTGCCTTAGTAACGTATACGGTTCTCTGCTCTGTTTTGCAGGAGAGCTGTGCTCTGTTCTGCTGTCTCTATCGTTCCTGGTGCCATAATCCCGTGGCCACGGTCTCGCTGTGCTTCTTGACTCAGAACTACCACCACGCATACGACCTCATCCAAAAGTTGTATCCTTCAGTAACATGCACATTTCACAAGCATGCACACAAATCACTGCCTCTGCTTGGTACATTAAGCGCTGTTCGACCAAACCACTATTATTAAACATTAAAGGTTATGAAAACATTCATCTCATATTGCTGCAGCCTCATTTTAATGCCTTCTTAGAGGAGAAACTCTCTGTAGCACCCCAGATTCTATAAACTAGAGAAACAACACATGATGCGGACCATCAACATCCAACCAATCAGGACAGGAAACTCTACTCAGATGTCAATTCAGAAATGTCCGTCTCTTGCATGATCATTCAGGCTTTCTATCATGTGCAGTGAGCATGCATGTGTTTTTTTAGTCTCTGCCACGAGATGGCATGTGCTACAGTGATTTTATCAGGGGTAAGGCTGTTCTTAGGCAGCACACGAAGTGGAGTAAAACCCTCTTCACCAATAATAAAATCATTGTAAAGCACACCCTCGAGTGGTTTATAGCTTTTATAAAGCAGGAACAAAAACAATATAAATCCAGTGTTGAATAAATAATTACAGTTTTGTTATTAATATTCACAAAATATACAAGTCTTTTTCCACACATTGTAGTCTGGTAACAATAAGTGCTGGTTGCTAAGCAACTTAATGGTCAAAGTTTAGGGTATTATATGATCAGAACATTAGTTTAAGTGTAAAGTTTTTATTGGGTTAAAACCTGGTGCATCAATTACTGTGATGTGGTCACCAGTGTGAGTATATTGGCTCAGATTTCAGAACTGCAAATATCCAGTTTATAAATAATTGTTGGTCACATCAATAATTTTCCAGATTCTCTGAAGTGTAGTAACAGTAAATGTGAAAACTCAACAGAAATGTTTCAATGTTTTTTTCCACTTGTGACCACCACATTATCTGGAACTCTGATGCCCCGCTGACACGGCACAATCACGTCACATCCTATTATACATTACCGTATATCCATGAAAAGCTTGCTTCCAGCTATGGGTCAAGTTATACGTCATTAGAATATACATGTCAGTTTAAAATACTTATAAACCACATTGTGCCTTTAAGGCCATCTTTCTCAAAAAATAAAAAAATAAATAAAAATAAAAAGTTTTTTCTGCATTCAAAACCCTAAATCTCAGTTTCTACATTACCTGCATTCATGAAATTTTACATCTTCATTCCTATTTATTAAAATATTGATTACTGTTGGATTTTTCTCTGAATTTTATACTGAAAACTGTTCTGTTATAGCCTTTACTCTAGAATTTGTTCACAGTGAAATAAACATTTTAATTATAACATCATTCAATTTACTCATATTTAATTTGATGAAGCCTCATAAATAAATTGCATAAACACATCTAAATTTTAGGATATGATGTGGCACAGATGAATTGTGATATCTATTGTTTGCCCTGTTCTCCTGTAGTCTCTTGTGTTGAGTTTTAAAAACACCCTCTTCCAATGCAGCACTTTGTTCAATCCTTGACTTGTGACTCATCAGCGGTGATCTGGAGGTGACTGTGGATTTCCTGATAGAAGTAGACAAACTGGTGCAGCTCATTGAGAGCCCCATTTTTACATGTGAGTTCACTTTTATTCGTATTACACCACCATAGTAGTACGTGCAAAATACCAAGTAATAACATAAGATCATATGGCAGCTTCGTTGGTTAGCAGCTAATTGGTTCAGCTGACGCCTATATCATTTTATGTAAGTGGATCTATGTCAGGAATTATGGTTTATGAATATAAAGAGTTCACACCAGAAGCCACTAAACAGGAAAGTGTATCAACTAGCTTTGAGGTTGAGACCCAAAAACTTGACACAAACTATCACCAAACCAAAATGGAGCAGTTTGAGGGTCAGTGGTAGAGGAGGTGTGACAATATACACCAATCAGCTATAACATTAAAACCACTGACAAGTGAAGTGAATAACATTGATTATCTCATTAAAATGACACTGTCAAGGAGTGGGATATATTAGGCAGCAAGTGAACAGTCAGTTCTCAAAGTTGATGTTTTGGAAGCAGGAAAAATGGGCCAGTGTAAGGATCTGAGCGACTTTGACAAGGGCCAAATTGGGATGGCTAGACAACTGAGTCAGAGCATCTCCAAAACGGCAGGTCTTGTGGGGTGTTCCTGGTATGCAGTAGTTAGTATCTACCAAAAGGAAGGACAACCGGTTAACTGGTGACAGGGTCATGGGCGCCCAAGGCTCACTGATGCCCATGGGGAGTGAAGGTTAGCCAGTCTAGTCTGGTCCCACGAAAGAGCTACTGTAGCTCAAACTGCTGAAAACGCTAATGCTGGCTGTGATGGACATTGTCAGCACACACAGTGCATCACAGCTTGCTGCGTATGGGGCTGCATAGCTGCAGACCGGTCAGAGTGCCTATGCTGATCCCTGTCCACCACCAAAAGCACCTACAAGGGGCATGTGAGCATCAGAACTGGACCATGGAGCAATGGAAGAAGGTGGCCTGGTCTGATGAATTAGGTTTTCTTTTACATTTGAATGCGTGTGCGTCGCTTACCTGGGGAAGAGATGGTACCATGATGCACTATGGGAAGAAGGCAAGCCTGTGGAGGAAGTGAAATGCTCTGGGCAATGTTCTGCTGGGAAACCTTGGATCCTGGCATTTATGTGGTTGTTACTATGACATGTACCACCTACCTAAACACTGTAGCAGACCAAGTACACCATTTCATGGCAATGCCCTTCCCTAATGGCAGTGGCCTCTTTCAGCAGGATAATGTGCCCTGTCACAATGCAAAAATTGTTCAGGAATGGTTTGAGGAACATGACAAAGGGTTCAAGGTGTTGACTTGGCCTCCAAATTCCCCAGATCTCAATCCGATCGAGCATCTGTGGGATGTGCTGGACAATCAAGTCCAATCCATGGAGGCTCCACCTCCAACTTACAGGACTTCAAGGATCTGCTGCTAACGTCTTGGTGCCAGATACCACAGCACAGCACGAGTCCATGCCTCGACAGGTCAGAGTTGTTTGGGTGGCACAAGGGGGACCTACACAGTATTAGGCAGGTGGTATTAATGTTATGGCTGATCGGTGAAAGCACTTATGCAACCATGTTCAGGGAACTGAAGTGAGAGTGAATCCATGGAAAGTGAGCAAACAAACTCTTCTTCATGTATTTACATGTACTCTCATCAAATTATACAAACATATCACTGAACACTTTTAAAAAGTGTCGCTTTTGTTGATCTTAATGTATCTTGTGACTAAAAGTTTAATAACATAAATCCAAAATATGGTAATAAAATAAATTATTATTCCTTCCATTGGGAAAAAAAATATCCTTAACGCTTGATAATGTTGTTTCCCACTGTGTTGTCTTGACGTCTCGCTGTGTAGACCTGCGCCTGCAGTTGCTGGACGTGGAGAACAACCCGTATCTGATTAAAGCTCTGTACGGACTGCTGATGCTGCTGCCGCAGAGCCAGGCCTTCCAGCTGCTGTCTCACCGCCTGCGCTGTGTCCCAAATCCAGAGCTCATGAGGACTGTGTGAGTCCTGCACTCATCACATCTCACAGCACAAACCTTTAACAAAATATTCTCCCTAGTAGAGGTTTGAAATTTCCATGGTATGATCACCTAGCCTAAAGATATCACGGTTTCAATATACTGTGGTACTAATCACCCATTTAAAAAGCACACAAGCCAGTAGTGAAAGGAACTATTTATTACAAACCTGTCTTTCCACATCCTTGTTTATGTAACAAAAAACTAAATGAAATTAAAAAGATCAAATCCCCTAATTGATTAAAAAAAAAAAATTCTTAGAAAGAATGTCTTCATAAAAATCTCTTACACTGTCAGTGTTTATCATGTTGTTGTTATAAGCTGAAAGAGAGAGCACTTGAATGGAAATGCATCCCACTGAGCAAAAATAAAAACTAACATGGCAGTGTGCAGGGCTTCTTAAAACCTGTAGTTACTGTTGTGTATGATAAAGTTAGGTACATGCAAGGAGTGGCAGCAGTGGTAGCAGTGTAACGTGTTATAGCAGTAGCGGATTACACACAGCCAAAGGGTTTTCAGTGCAGTCGCATCCCCTGTGCTGAGAAATGGAGTATGATTTATGGCAAGTCTAGAGGGATTTGCAATATTTTTAGGAATCATAGCCAGACACAAAAGTGATGAGAAGCACTGCAGTTAGGGACTTGATCAGGTATAAAAATGAGCAGGTAGACAGTAATAATACAGCTGCAAAAACTGTTTTGAATTACAGCTGGCATTAACGTAAGAGCTGTTGTTATAGAAAATTAAATCAACACCTTCTGACCAATCACAGCCAATTCCTTTGGCTGTGGTATAATTAGAAATAAAGCTCTTAGTAGTACTTCCACAATTATACAAGTATAATATACTACTCTGGAAGGATTTCATTGAAAAAAATTTACTAGTCAGGATCAGCATTGAAGACTATTTTCAGGATACTTTTTGGCAGCAGTAAACCTGGGTAATTCCTCACTTCTGTTATGTAATGGAAGTTAAAATGTGGAATCATCATTTAATGAATAAAAAAAGATGTCGATCTAGCTTGAGGTAGCCGTTTCATCTAATTAGTAATCATTTATCCATTTCAGGGAAGGCTCAAACCCAGCCAAACGCCCCGCCCAGCCACAGGTCGACTACAAAGAGTTGCTGCAGCACTTCGAGCATGTGCAGAGTAAACACCGCGAGGTACGGCACCAGAGAACAGGCCACTCCGATCACCCGGATCGGAAGCTGGTGCTCTGAGCACTCACTGTTTTACGCTGGAGGAGACATGGCACAATGATGGACCACTAAGGGATTTTAGTGGATTCTGCTAAGAGCATTAGTCCTCCTGTAGGAATGGAGGACTTCAGTGTTTCCTCTTTTAAATGTTTAAAGTGCTTTATCATTGACTGACTGAGAGTTGGAATGTATATAGAGACTCAGGAAACTGCAGTCACATTTGTTTAGACCTTTTAAGCCAGTGGTTACATCATCTCTAGTGTTATGCAGTGATTTTAGCATAGCTGCCAGTAACATTTTAACAATACCGCTGTCCACTATGTACAGAATATTATGTGCATTCCCAGCTCAAGAGTCTTGTCAGGCGTCAATATTACAGTAGATATAAAACCCTGTCCTTTTAACGAAGCTGTGTGTGTATGTTACCGTAACTAGCATTTTGTGTTCACAACAGCGCATGTATCTTGTGTAGTACCATATTTGCATATCACATTAATGGGACACTCTCAGCTCGAGAGCAAATTAATACCACTGGTTTCGATGTTCAGTCCAATTCAGGATCTCTGCTTTGCTTTTATTCTTCTGCATAATACTCGTTTTATGGCGTAATCAGTGGTCTGATACACATGCTGCGATGTCTTATTTCAGTTTGAACACAACTCTGAACAATGGCCTTATGTGAACAGAGTGAATTTTAGTAATTTATCATGTTATGAAGAGGTGTATGCAATAAAGTGGACCATGTATAATCAGTTCTGATGATTTCTTCTTTTTTTTTCTAAAAGTCAGCCTAAAATTTATACGGTGTATTATATATGATTATGCAGCAGCTGTTGAACTGCTGAATTCCAATTTTCTGTAACAGTAGTGCAACTGCAAATATTAATGCACTTGTGCTAATACACTATTATTTCAGCGTACACAGGTACTTGTTTGGAAGGTTCTCAACATAATCTATTAATTAATGAATTATTTATTGATGTGGTGATGTTTTCTCTAAGGAGATGTTTAACGTAGGTAAGGAGTCTCCAGTGTTAGAGCTTTATAACAGTAAATTTTCCTCCACAAGAAGATCTTCAGGAGCTTGCACTTTCCGGTTTCCTAGTAACATGACAAGCTAAATTTTTAACTTATTAACTTCAACAGAAAGAAAAAACAGAAAGGTGATAATGAGAACTTAACATTTCGAGGATGTTCTGTAACATTAACCCTTTCTAGCAGTACACTGGCTTTCCATTCCACCGGGAGGGGTTTAGGAGGGGGTACTTCAGGACAGGATTTAGGAGGGGGTACTCCAGGACCAGAGTTTAGGAGGGGGTACTCCAGGACAGGGTTGAGGATGGGGTACTCCAAGATCAGGGTTGAAGAGGGGGTACTCCAAGACCAGTCTTTAGGATTGGATACTCCATGACCAGGGTTTAGGAGCAGGTACTCCTGGACCAGGCTTTAGGAGGTGGTACTCCAGGACCAGGGAGAGAACCAATTTATTTTAAACTAATCGGTTACATTTATGGCAGATGCCCAAATGTCTTATAGATAAGTTCATAAAATGTTATATGTTATAGGTGTATTCCAAAATTGTTTCCAGTAATCAGCCAAAATTAGGTGTAAGAAGTGTAAGAAGAACCACAAGAGTCACAACTAAACACAAGAAGTACCACAAGTTATAAAACTGTCCTCTGAACATTAAATGATACAATGTTCATATATAATAACACAGTAAACAATGATAATAACACTGACCCCGAGGAACACTAATTCCAAAGTGAACACATCTATGTCTGTCTGCAGGTCACAAGCCACAGAGTGGGCAGATGGTGAAAATATGTATGTGTCTCTGAGTTTATATGTCTTAGTAGATGGAAGTCAGTGGCATTTATGTGTACATATGTATTTAACAGATTTTCTTAAGCTAATTGGCTAATATGAGCTAACATTGTGAGCTCAAAGAATGACGTTTGTAACAAAGAATGGCGTTTGTTAGACCTATGAGCTATAAATTGTCTCACAAAGCTTGTCAGGCTATTCTGAACGTTTCTGAGAGGATTTTACACCCTATTCATAAATGTTCAGAATAGCCTGACAAGATTTGTGAGACAATTTATAGCTCATAGGTCTAACAAACGTCATTCTTCACTGATAAACATAAGCAACTAGCTTATGAGCTAACCTGACAGTTTGATTTCAAGAGGATATACAGTAGCTTCACTACTAACAATAGTCAGCTAGCTACCATGAGGTAACCAGGCAGGATTTCTCAGGGAATATTCATAAATGTTGATCATATTCACTGCTAATTATCCTACTATCTAACTAAAGATAACATGATATTTCATTCTAATATGTTTACTGCATTAACCAATAGCTAACTTGAGCTAATGTGACATCAATTCTAAGAGGATTGATAGCTCATATGCCTAATAAATTTTAATATTTTTACTGCTACAGCTAGCCAGCTAACTAACCAAACTAACCGGGAGTTTTTCACAACTCCTCATAAAATTCAGTGGTAATTAGCAAACTATCTAACTAAAGACAGCCTGACAGGACTTTTGAGATGATTTTAAAGTCATATTCAAAAATTGTTCACAATATTTACTGCCAACATTAGCCAACTAGCTAGCTGAGGATAGCCTGAGAGGATTTCTAAGTCATATTCATAACTATTAAGTATTTATTGCTAATTAGCCAACTAGCTAACTAAAGAGAATCTGAAAACTTTTCTGGGAGGATTTATAGCTCATAGGCATAATAAATGTTAATAATTTTCATTGCTAAAGCTAGCCAGCCAGCTAGTTGACATGAGCTAACCTGACAGTTTCTGAGAGGATTTTAAAATATATTCATAAATGTTCATAATATTCACTGCCAACTGGCTAATTTTAGCTATCCTGACAGGATTTCTGAGAGTATGTATTGTTCATAGGTGTATTAAATATTAATTATCATCATTGCTAAAGCTAGCCACCTAGCTAAAATGCACCAGCCTGACCTTAGAAATCTTTGCCATGTCCATTTGTGCCGCTGCAAACAAACACTTCTCAGTACAAGGAGGCTGTTTCTGCATTACTACTAAAGAGCTGTGTCTTCAGGCATTTCTTAAAGTAGGATATAAATCTTATCTCTCTGGCTGAAAATATATTTATCATCTTTATTTATCTGGTCTTGCTTGAGGTTATTTATCACTGCATTAATCTCAAACTGTCTCCATCCAAAGTGGAAGAAAATGCTCAATAAGCTTCACTGTAGACTGAAAAAAGATGGATATGATGTGCTATCGCTGAGATTGCTCTAATCCTGGAGTGGTTTGTCTTTGTTTAAAGTGTGTGACAATGGCAGAAGGGCAGAGGAGTTTTTTGGGGAAGCTAGACTTGAATTTCTGCTAACAAGCAACTGTCCAACTGAGGGCTGTCTAAAAACTCACAAATTTTTCAACTTTGTGTAGCTGCAATTTTACCAGCTTAATCTACAAAACAGAATGAAAAAGAAAAGAAAAAAAACTGATCACAATGACGAGGCGGCTCTCAGTGTTCACCTAAAAGAACCAACTCAAAGAGCTGACTTGTTGGTGAACGACTCGTGGCTGAGCGACTACATTTAGGGAAGATGGAAGATTTGTAAGTGTGAATTTTTTTTTTCACCCTACTACTCCTTTGAGGAGCTGACTGTTTTTGGCACGAGTAGAAATGAGTTGTAGTGTGCTAAAAATTTTACACTGATTGATAGCAGAAAGCTTACAGTGTGATTCTGTGCTGCAAAATAGAGAGTTCAGTGCATGTGCTAAAGCTGTTGACATTTCTTTCAAGCAGGAGAATCAGATTTGATCTCAGGGAAATGTAATTTCCTTCCTGCATTTATAACTGATGAGTAATAAAAACTGTTAATTAACGGTCGGTTGTGGGTCAGCGTACAGTTCATGTCTCTGACTCTCTCACTCTCCAGGCTGGTAACATTCTTCTATTTTTGCCATGTTCTTGCCCGAGGCGTGTGTGTTTGTGTGTGTGTGTGTGTGTGTGTGTGCATGAGAGAGAGAGCAAGACCAGCAGGGCCAAGTTCATTATGGAGTTGCCTCTGGAGCTGAAGTATTCATCTTATAACCAAAATGAAGTTGGTGAAGTTGTACTCGAAAGTACTCCAGACGTATTACTTTAAACCATTAAAATAATTTACACAGAATGAATAATTAATAATTCTTTCTTTCTTAGTACCTAAAAAACAAAATCCAAAAGGGTTAGGAACATCTCTACACCTTTACCCTCCAGCACTGTGTTGTTTGTACACGAGTCGAGTCTTTGAGTCGACTCTTTTAGGTGAACGTTGAGAGCCAACTCGTATGTACTGTATGAGCCGTTGTTTTTGAAGCTGTTACTCTTGCAGAGTAATTTAATCAAAATTAAAATGTTTCCACTGGTCAGAAGATTGTAAACTTTGTTTGGTTTAGACAAAAATGGCAATGCACCATTGGCGAGCTGAAAGAAGTGGTGAGCTGAGCCAAATGATATGATTCACTGAGGATAGATAGAATTCCCATCACTTATGAAACACTACCATGTCCTTCTGTGGTCCTAAATAGCTAGCCAGCTAGTATGCTGGTAAATATAAGTTACTTTGAATAAGTTTCATTGTATTCTCAGTGATCAACAACAGTCAAACCTGACAAAATATAACATATAACAAATTTTAAAACAAAATTATGTAGTGTAACACTTACATTAGCTAAGATAGCTAGCTTAGTTTGGAGATTCTGTGCAAAATTTTCTACTACTAAATTCTTCTATTATCAGACTGGTCCAAAGCTCATGTGTAAAATTGATCCAGATTGCTTTCCTATAGAAATACTGTGAAAGTCTCTGATTTAAATGGAAATATATAAATTCTGCACTGTACTAACAATTAAATTTGACCCAAAACTGCAATCCACAGTATATCATAAGAATCAGCCATTTAAGAGTCCATTTTAAAATCCCATTTTTGAGTCCAGAAGATGGGGCTTCATTGCTTTAACAGAATGAAGGTTTGGATACAACTTGATATACATTCTTACACTCGGCAAGATTTCATGGACATAATGCCTTACCCTTGATCCTGTTGTCTTTCTGGTTGTTTTTTTTCCTTGAGTTAAAGTGACCGTTTGTCAGAGAGCCAATATGGATGGGCTGCTTCTGTGTTCAGGCTAATGCATTTTAATGATTTTAAACTTCGAACAACTCCAGAAATGTTCCGACAGTTACCCACATAAATCCAACTGTGAAAGCTAATTTGTAAAAGTTAACAAACACTGAGCGGAAAGAACAGGCACAAACTAAATATATACCTCAGCCTAACACTTATTTATTTATTTATTTATTTATTTATTTTACACTTCACCTGCTTAACATGTATCTTCTGTCAGAACAGAGTAGCCTGGTATCATTTGTATTTTCTCATCATTTGGCAGGTTGTGTCATTACTGGTGATGTGCAGTAGGTAACTGAATCTTTTTTTAACTAATCTTTGCAGTGTATTGTATTTAAAAGCAGAAAAGAAAAAAAGAAACCCTTAATAAACCAGTGAATAATAGATTCAAATTGTGTACTTCTTGGTGTACTGAACTAAATGACTCAAATCACCAAATGAATCAGTTTGCTTTATGGTCAATTTCAAAAATCTTCACGAAAATAAAATAAAAAAACAAAAAAAATGACACACGGAATCCACACTAGCCCCTGGTAGTGTTTGGGATTCATGTAATGCTCTTTGCACAGGTTTAACTTCACACTACCACAGGGATGCTGAGCCGATATGCGTTCTTTTTTTTTTTTTTTTTACAAATAATTGGCTCACCAGGGATTCAGATGGATTTGGCTCAAGCTGTAAGACGACATTCAAGGATTATGGTGTGAATAAAAACCTCAGATCCATCTCTGCTGTCCAGTAATCACACATAATTTTGTTTGTTTGTTTTTTTTTCATATATTGAATCTATATTTTAGGCTTCTGCTTGGCTTGAGGAAAAAAAAGGATCATCCTGGTAAGTCATCAGCATCCAAACTAGATCAGAAGCAAACAATAAAACTGGAGCTGGAGCCACTGGTGCTTATTGTTCATATCCAATTGATCGGCTTACAGCCAGATCCGAGTTCACACTGGGCACCACCGTGCTTTGATGGAAAACAAATGGCCACAGAGCAGGACTGAGTTGGAGCACTCGAGTCTACAGAGAGATCAATGATGCTGAATTAAAAATGAATTGTGGGTAGTGATGTCCCCTGATATGCTGCATGCAGACGTCCTTTCACTTTACTCTGAGATCAGAGAGGACGCTTTGCTGCTCAGGCCATGCCGAGCCCATCATCTATTGATCATTTACTTCACAGATTGGGATTATACTCTCGAAAGTACTCTGAACACCAAACATTCTGGCACCCTCCATGAGCAAATATTGAAAATATTACATAAATAACATACGCAAAGAATGACATACGCAAAGAATTTAAAAAAAAAGCTTAAAAATCTAATTTATGAGAACAATGTATAGTTTTGTCCTATTTTTTTCCTGCAAAACTCTTGTTGGAAAATTATTAGCACCCCAATAATGAATGATAATTAATGACTCAAGTGTAATAGTATACGCTGTGTGGGATATGGTGTTATAGGAAAATAATCAGCGACCTGGTGGTGTGATGCATTCTGAAGCAGGAAGTGCTATAGCACAGCATTATGTCAATGATTACAATGTCTTTTAAATGAAAGAATGACACATACTTTTTATCTGTTTATAGTTACAACCTGTACTAACTTGCATTACATTCCCTCATCAGCTTCTCTTTTATTCTCTCTTGAACTTAATAAGAACACTTTAAGCTTGTCTTTTTATCAAATCAAAACGTCCTCCATCCTGAAGACTTTCCCATGGCAACAAACAAAGATGATGGTCAGAGAAAAATTCCAGTGTTTCAAATCATTGGTCTATCATTAGTTTCAGTGGTCATGATGCTCACAGACTAAAGATGGAATGTCTTTCGTTTGAAAAGTCTGGTCTGTATTTGTCCCAGCTGGCCAAATACTGTCCTCACTGTTTGTACAAAGTGTTTCTACAAAGTGCTCAACCAATTTAAGGAGTGGTATGACTTCTTTCTTCTTCAGAAAGCTGCGCTATAGAGTTGTTAAATTGGGACCAGACACTCATCTATAATGGTGTATTCACACTGAAGCATTTGAGGAGTTCTGTTCCAGCATGTTTTCCCTGTATTCTTTGCTGTCACACTTGTCCTTGAACCAGACTGAGCCTCTCCTTAAATGAATGAAATTAACTATACAAATTAAGATGCTTAAAAAAAACCCATGTAGGACATGAGTATAGTAACAAGCAAAAAACATGCGTGCACAGGTCCTGCTTCTAAAAAATCCCTTTAGTGTCCTCGCTCTGAGCCTTGCGTCTGTCAAGAGCCTTTTTACCTATTAAATTCAAGCTGTGAGCTCCACATGTAGCGTGTTTGTGCTGTAGCTATCATGTTTGGAGCAGCATCAGTCACAATACACAAGACCTTGTCCTGAATTCCTCACTCCTCCATGGGCTTGTGGGAATTTGTCAACTCCAAACAGCACAGTGTTTAAATTGTTGCTTCCATCAACAAAGTGGAAGGTCACCGCGGGATAGGCGTCTATATTTATGGACCACATATTTCCAGTGAGGTGCACGGCAGGCACTTCCTGAAGTTTCAATCTCCTTCATGGCCCTCTTGTATTTGGCATTCACCATGGGCCTTTGTTAGTAGCCAAACAAAGGTATACAACGTATTCTCTGCACAGATCCACCCACAAGTAAAACATGACTGGATGTGCTGCTATAGGAAAATAATCATCCTAAGTTGGGGTGGCCCGACATGGCCAGATACTGTAACCGAAGTTGATTATTTTCCTATAACAGCACAAAGAGTTTTATTCCTCTTATACCACAGCAATTTGCTAACAGTCTTTTTTATTTATTAATGAACGATATGTCGCACTTTTAAGCCATTTCCAGTTGTATTTAATGTTGCCAAACATCCGTGAGA
The DNA here is from genome assembly GCF_027358585.1 of Pangasianodon hypophthalmus. NCBI lineage: Eukaryota > Metazoa > Chordata > Actinopteri > Siluriformes > Pangasiidae > Pangasianodon > Pangasianodon hypophthalmus. Next base: position 27,293,236 of record NC_069716.1, read on the forward strand.
CATGCTAGTCCTGTTCTCACTTACGTTATAGCAGCTATAAACAGTTGTTCCCTCACCAGCCTCTCTTTTTCCCTCTCTTGCAGTTAATAAGATAAAAAATATATATATGTGTCTTATTACTGAGAATCTGCAAGGCTTTCCCATGTCTGGAAACAGCTTTACCTCTGACTGTTACGAAGCTCTGACACCGGAGACTCTTTCTATAAATGTAAAATAAACATCTCACAGGAAGCTTACAAATGTTTTTTAATCTGTTTATGCATAGCATCCATCATACAAGTCCCTGTATAAGCTGATACTATAGAAATGATGAATGTATTAGACCAGTGCATTAATATAATCCTGTCAGAGCACTAGAGTAGAGGTACTGTTATAGAAAACTAATCATTCTTCTGACCAATCAGATTTGAGAAAACAAGTATAAAACTTGCTTGCTGTTGTACAGTCTAGTTTCATAGCATTTAAACGTCGATAGAGCTGCACAGCCAATTTACTGCTGTGGTCAGTGCAGGACTCCCAAAGCTCTCATTTGCAGCTGATTAGTGTCAGATTGTCATCGTTGCCCAGCATAATTGCAGCATGAATACAAATCTGTGCCCATTAGCACTCAAAGCATCTTGGTTTTGCTTCCTGGAATATCTTCACAGTGTAAATGTATGCTCCATTTGGACTTATTTATTGTATTCATTATCCAAAAATGTGAAAACCACAGAATAATGTATTTGTGTCGACTCAGTCGTTTCTCCGCTCTTACAGCAAAGACCTTGTGGATGTCAAAGCACACAGTGGCTTCCAAAAACCATTCAGCTCTTCCACACAGATGCCTATTAGCTCTGACTGACTGTATTATTGCTGCACTACATAGAACCTTTCCTGCATTTCACACAGTTACTAACTGCATATCCAGAAACAAACTGCAACATTGTAATATATGTTGCATCATGGGAATTTTATTTGATGTCAGTCAGAAACTATAGACTATTATGATTTAAACCTTTACAGTAAAATAAATGGAAGGTGAATTACATCTATAACTATAATACCATTAAACATAATTACAGTCAAAAGTTATTAAACATTGTTTTGAGTTGTTGTTATGTTTTGTATTGTTTGTGTAACAGGGCAGCGTAACACACTCAGAGGAAAAAAGCGCCGTCTGCCCTCTTCCACATACATGAGCTCACAGATGCACACAGCTGGCTAGTCTTGCTTTGATTGACAGGGGAGAGAGAGTATGCCCCTCCCACCCAGACAGCATGGCAAATTTTGCTCTGCAGACTCCTGGCCATGGATGGCTATGGCATTGTAGAGATTCTAACTTGTTTTCTCCTGAAAATAGGATGAATGCCTACGCCAATTGAGAAGAGTATACTTGTTATTTTTTCCCTTTTACTTTGTACTGACATATTTAACTTTACCCACTACTGATGGTTAAATAAAGGGGAAAAACAAGTGTTCCATCAAATTCCTAAATCTGTGCATTTATGCACTTCTTCATCGTTCACTCTCAGATTGTACTGGGACTCTAAATGAGTGAGTGCACTTGTTTAGTGAAGCAGTTACTGTGAGACTGTAACCTACTGTAAGGGCTATGTATAGTAATGTGCAAAAGTCTTAGGTGCATGTAAAGAAATTCTGTAATGCAAAGATCCCTTTAAAGATGTTAGATTAAATGTTTTCTACTTAGAAAAAAAAGTTCTTCTATTAAGAGCAGTAAACAACAGTAAACTAAACAAAGTGAATATTTGGTGTGAAGATGCTTCTTCTTTAAGTCTCAGTCTCAGGTACACTTTGTGCAGTTTTATAAGGAAACTGACTGGCAAGTTTTTCTACGCATCTTTGTCACACTTGCTTCTGTTTTTGCAGATAATCTCTGACAGTCAGTATCTGTTTTTTGTTTGTTTTTCTATTATGTAATATGTCATCTTCTTTACTGATATACAAACATATTCTATAGCATTTGCTGTTTGTTGGAAAAGTAATGCTTGGAAATCTAGACTTTTTTACTGACCCAAAAATTGTAGAAGTCAATTCTGGGCAAAATAAACATCTAAGACAAAATTAGTCTTTTGCAAAGTACTGTATATGTTTATGTGCTACACATGTCTAATTAGAGTGACCCAGATTGGACTCTTACAGCTAGAGTTAGATTTTATTTTATTCAATACCATAAAAAGACACAAGTGTTTCCCATTTTATTAGTGTCTATTTCTTATTTAGATTTAATAATTCTAGAAAATATTCTAGAGAAAAATAGTGAACCAATTTTTTCAAATTTAACAACAAAAAAAAGTTAATACAAGGGGTTCACAAACTCAGGCAGTGTATCTGCAGTAATATACCAGAAGGAATAATTACAGGAATTGGTAAATTCATAAAACGAGTGCAGTAAGTGAGCTTACTGTAATGCATTAGTTACATTAACATGCTGGAAACAGTGTTAGTATATTACTGTAAAATTATAGTAAAATGCTAACAGCATATATACTTAGAAATATCACTGTTTCCTATGTATTATAAAGATACTTTATGAATCAGACTTTTGGTACTTTGCCTATTGAATAATATTTCACAACAAGTAATGTAACTCAGCACAATGACCATGAAAGGAGAAATCCACCCTAAATGACTTGCATATTAATCTTTATATTATCGTGCTAATAACAAAGCCATGCCATCTCACTCGTCACCCAATAACAGTCCATATCCATAAAAATAACAATGTCCCCTTGTATTGTCAGAGCAATACAACTACAACCAAAACTTACAGCATCAACCAACAAACCAGCACCAAAATGGCTAAACACAAGTATTTCTATATAAACGTACTTAATGTTTTTTCAGGATGGTGTGTTCCTTTAAGATGGCAGAAGGTATTCAAACTGAAATCTTGAATGCAAATCAACAAGTGTGTTCCAAAAGCATTAATGAAACACATTCTCAGTGTAGAAGCGGTTCTGTCTACAGGGTTGCCAGATAGCATCGTTTCTTTTCACCAACAGCTGCTTTCATTTCCGGTATCTTTTTGGATTCCAGTAGAGATCTCAGTACAGAGCTCATACAGGGTTCATTCCTGTTGTCCACACTGCCTCGTTAACGTTTCTCACCTACAACACACGAGGCCTGAAGAAACGAGAAACATGAACTCACATTTTCATTTCAGTATTTTAATTAAAAATTGATACAAAGATGTCATAACAGTAATAACGGTAACAAAAAGTATCTTGTATAAAAAAATGATGAAATTTCTGACTGACACATTGTACCACATCAACGCCAAGTAAATAAATTTGGTCCATTTACATTTCACGACAGCACACCACACTGATTGGTCAGTGACTGTTACACTTTCTGTGTAGCTTAGTTTCTAGGGTAAGGCTTCACTGATTTCTGGTGCCATGCCGTGATTTTAAAAAAGGGAGAAAAGGAAGATTTTTGATTATTGTTGCAAGCCTGTAATGTGTGTAGAGGAAGTCTTGCTTTTCTGGTGGAAAACAAATCAAACCCACTTGGCCCAGAAACAGCTTGTGCACAATTCTTCCCCTTTCCTCAGTAATTCCTGTACTGCAGACAGCTTATCAATCAAATAAGCCACGCCCCTTGTTCATGATAACGCCACAGCTCGGGATTCAAGTCTAAAGTCAAACTACATTTGGATATGCTTACACACTGGTGAAGAAACATCACTTCTGTCCTAAACTTTTACATTTACATAAGTTAACATTGCTTATTAAATTCACTTAATCAATTTAATCAAGCATGCGATTTGAAAAATAGGACTGTAATCTTCCCCATCTGGTGACACGGCGTCTCTCTGAGACAAATCATCAGTCCTGAGCCACAAAAGTCAACAAAATAATTATGCTTCTAGCCAGACCTGACATTTTCATCTTGCTTTGAAAAAAATATTAATCAATGATTAATATATAATTAATACAGAGGGACTGTTTTGTTCCAGTCACCAGCTTCATAAATCACAGACACACATTTTTACAGAGCAATTAACACAATATACTGAGATACAGAATATTTATTATTATTATTATTATTTTCTGTTGTTTTTACCTCTCAGCTCAGGTACAGTACTTGGTGGATCTATTCCCTCACCTTAAACTGTGCTATAGCATGAAATATGGCATATAAGTATAAATGACGCTTATTAATTTTGCATCTGTGTAGCAGTTCCACTGTCACGCATAATAAAGTTCAGCGTGAGTTTCAGAGTATTTTTTCTTCCCAAATGATCCAATTAATATTAATAGCTGCCACTGGTGATACATATGCCCTGATTCCGTTTCTTTCTGTCTCAAGTAGCCGTTAATAAGAAGTTCCTGTAGGACTATTTTTGAAGCAGGTTTCACAGCTCTTATCCTTTCATAGATCTCAATGTTTAACATCTTTCTTGGAAGCGCATGCACGCTACGATGCTTATTTCATACAATGAATGTTTAGTTTAAAAAAGAGAGATAAAGATAAAGAAATGTAATTGGTCTTGTGTTGGTGTGAGTGTGTGTGTACATGTGTGTCCACAGATAGCTTCCCGGATATTAAAGTCGAATAGAGCACCGAGCTGCAGTGTGTTTACTCCAGATTGCTTCCTCCTGCACAACAGTGGAGGCAGATGATTGTGTTTTCTTTTCTGACAACTAGTCAATCCGTCATTTTGTTCTCACTTGGAGAGCTTTCCTCATTGCTGGCATTCCTGCGTGTCTGGGAACTCAATATATAGCAGAAACCTGCAGTTGAGTGCAGAAGTTTGCACACCCTTCAGACAAAATAAAGAAGAAAATTTCTGGACATTTTCCTTTCTAGCAACAAGACGTGTAGTGTGTTTGATGTTAAATACCTGACAGGTTCTATTTTAAGATAAGAAATAACTAGCAGAAATATGGCATACCATGCACTTACCCAGGTACTACATACACTTGTAGAAAAAGGGCTCTTTAAGCATTCTGTAAGAGTTTTTAGAGGTTCACTGGATAATTAACTGGTTCTTAGCTTTCAAAAAAAAAAAAAGGTTCTACTTATAACACTTTCTGATAAATGGGTGATAAATTCCCTAGTGAAAAAAAGTAAACTTTATTGTATTTGTAATATATTTCCTGTTTCAGTAGTACATTGCAAATATACTAACAAAAAATTGTACTAACTTTAAATATATAAAAAGTGTATTACCACCATGCTTTTACCTATTTTTACCATACAACTTTTAACACACTTTAAAATAATTGTAATTTAGTATATTTTCTAAAAATATATTTTACAAAAATATACTTGAATTGAAAGTTTTGTTTATCTTTTAAAAGTGTATTTATTTGCACTTTATGTAAATATATTTTAGTATTATTTTTAACTGTGTGATGAAAATGACCATTGTAACAATGCATTGAAAGTATACTTTCAAAGTACATTATTAAATAACCTGAAGTTGTGGTATAGTTTAAGTTAAATTTGGAGTAATTTTTAAGTGTACTTCTTCATGCTTGCAATTCACTTCATTACTGCTTTCAGAAAGTAATAAAACCTATGATAAATGGGTTGAAAGCCCATTTAAAAGATTAATACAAGTGTATGCACTGCACAAAAGGCTACTCTTGTAATTGTGATTTAAGTATTTTAATAAATTTATACAATGTCCAATGTATAAACATCAATCCCTGACTAATTTTATACCAACAGCACACCATATGAACACAAGAAAATGTGTTCTACAGGAAAGTAACCTTTTATCGAATGTGTTTTTGAAATGTTTCAGATAAATTTTGGGCGAAATGAGCAATTAATTTAGCATTAGCCGATGCTATTTTGCTTAGCTCGCTATCAGTGCTGTGGCTGAAGCTTACAGAGTGCTAACAGTTAGCCTACTAGCTAATCCGATAGACTTAATATTGTTCGGGGGACCTTAGTTGGCTTGGTATTGCTAACTTCATAGTGCTAGCTATTTATAAAGGCAGCGTTGCAGTTTACACACTTGGTAGTTGATGTTTAACTGTTTGTGCTCTTGTCTGAAGGAATTTGTGCATTTTGTAAAGTTGCTATTCACAATTCTTGTTTTTGACATTGAGGCCGCGAATTAGCCATCATCTCTGTCTCCAGTTAGCTTAGCCTGTTAGCTAGCTAGCTAGTCGTGTGAGTGAGTGAGAGAGAGAGAGAGACGTTGCTAAAGTTCGGTGCTGTGCCTCGAGATGCCCGCGATGTTGGAAAAGGGTACGACGGAGATTTCAGGGAAAAGAAGAGGCAGAAACTCGGTGAACAACCCGACAAAAAGTTTTACTGCCAACGGCAGCAGTAACAATTCTTGCTTTTTTGCTGCGGTGCCCGGGGAGCAGTTCAGTGTCTTGCTCAAGGGTCTCACCTCAGTGGTGGTATTGAGGGTGGGAGAGAGCGCTGGTCATTCACTCCCCCCACCTACAATCCCTGCCGGACCTGAGACTCGAACCCACGACCTTCAGATTCACCTTCGGGTATACACTTGAAGTATTTTTGAAGTTGTTCCAATTTAGCACATAAAAGTACACTAAATACACTGAAAGTTATGCTTTACTACAATTTAATTACAACTAAAATATACTTAGCACAAAATTTGTTGTTCCAAAATAGCACACTTCAAGTTAACTAATCATTAACACACTTAAAGTATACTGACAATTAGTCTGGCTGCAAGTATACTTAGCATATTTTTTTTTCACTAGGGTGGGAAAACACCCATTTATAGGGTTCTACATAGAACCTTACCACCACAGGGACACTCAAAGAATCCTTCCACATTTTTTAAGAGTGTAGGTACCCTACAAATTGTGTGTTACTAATTTTTCAGGGACTTGCTCAGTTCCGGAAATGGCTCCAACAAATAAATCTAATGATACATGTTTGCATAAATCACTCATTCATTCATTCATTCATTCATTCAAGCACTTTATCCTAGTCAGTGATGCAGTTTTGCCAGGAACAGTGGGAGAAAGGCAGAAATACACTCTGGAAGTGTGTACACCTGAGGGCAATTTTAGAGTAGCCAATCCATCCACCTGCATGTTTTTGGGAGCTGGAGTGTTACGTCCTTGAAGGTCAGGCCATAGCAGACTTGTTAAATGAAAAGGTTATGGGGGGGGGTGAAATTGCCTGATTGATATTCCCACTACTGGCATTTATAGCTTCAGGTGTGTCCCAAATGAAAAAATAATAAACAAAACCCCGAGCTAACTATGGAGTACATGCCTGACTTCCTTACACAACAAAATGCCAAACAAAAGACAGAATTTCCCTTTCACTAGCACAAACCTAATCCCCAAACAAAATGGCAGTCACACCCACATTCAGTGCAACAAATTCATTACATACACAAAATGGAAAGCAAATATCAGAGGCAAGAAAAACAAGCACAAGTTCACAAATAGTTTGACTAATCAAATTTATAACAACTAGCAGCAACCTAATGAGTGAGCATTAAGCAAATGAGGACAATTTGCAGATTTAGGTAGCCACACTAACAATGACATGGAGTAATGAGGCACTGGGAAAGCTGGAAGTGATGGACTGGAGCAGAGGAATGGAACTGAACTGCATCTGGAAAACCTGACATGGACTCCACACATACACAATGCATGGAGAGAGAATCCAACACACAAACAGACAAAAATAACACAAATGTGGTCCATCACAGGAGGAAACCCATATAGACACAGGGCGAACATGTGAAACTCCACAAAAATATTAAGCCGAGCTCAGGATCAAATCAGGGACCCTGAAGCTCGGAGGTTGCCTTGTGTTGTGTGGCCTGTATTTGATGGTCAAAGGTTTTTATAATTTATGAAATTATAACACTTGCATGTCATGTGATTTATATTAGCTCAGATTTCTCCAATAGTTGGTTCATGTTAATAAAAAAAAATCACTGAAATTGATCCTTAATTACTGGTCTAAGTTTTTTAGGTTAGTACATAATAAATACTTTTTAAATACTATGTCCTCAGATCTGTGAGTCATGCACTCAAGTAATAAGACTGCGCTTTATTTCTAGCACAACTCTGACAAAACTGCCATTAAATTACAATATAATAAGCAAGCAAATATAAAAGTATAATAATTTTAAAAAGAATATCGCTCTCTGATATTTGTTTAAACTGTCTTAGGTAGATTAACTGATGTCTTTTATATATATATATACCTAATTTTGTGATTCGTGAGACCTGTTATAATAACACTGCACTAATGCAGCATTAAATTTCACTATGTTCTGTGGAGGCAAATGGAGTTTCACATAAACTCAGTGGGACTGAATAAAATTCTCCTGGTGCCTTATTGTATTATAGCCTTGTAAAAGAAAAACAATAAATGTCCGCTCGGTTCGCTCCTGGCCAGACACTATGACATCTCGTTCACTATCACACTAATATGTGCAGAACAGAAGAGGTCAGCAGTAATAAATCCAGTTACTACCGAACATCATGTGCGGAGGATTCCCTAAGGGAACGGGACTGAGCCGAGTTGCCAAATATAAAACTTTATGCAGAATTTCATGAATAATTCACGATGAGTGGGCTGTAGACCATCAAGCTGTTACTACAGGAGCCCTTTTTGACCCCTGACAGCGATTAGCCTCAACAGTCAGGCTTTTGACCACTGCGTTAACCTTAAATACATTTCTACTAGATTATGGAACTACAGTATGTGCAAGTTCTCGAGGAAGTTTCTGGAGTGTGTTGTAAGCTTGGAACTGCTACTTATTTCTATGAGTGTCTATGGAAGTGCTGTGTTTTTGTGTCTCTTAAAAGAATACAGCAGTGTTCAGATATTTAAGTATGCCTTTTCAAATTAAAATCTCATTTCACTTTCTCTAGCTAGCAGCAACAGCCCACCATGTTGAATTTTCACGTATATAATTTCTGTAAAGAATGTAAGGTCGTTTCCTAAACTGTGGTGTCAGGCAGGTCTTAGAGAAAAGGTAAAGATATCTGTTTTGAGAAATACTAAAGACATTGTGCTATAAATTGACAAAAAACTCTAAGCAGCTGCTAGTTTTGGAAGCCAAACATTAAGGTTTTGCTAGATTTTGGAAAATATTTTTGCTTTCTTTTGCAAATGTCTAACCATGTTTCCTTGTCACTGTTTCAAAAAAAACCTCTCAAATAAATAAAAATAAAGACTTTTTTTCAGACGCCTCACTGCGTCACACTCACAGTTTTCCGGTGGAGAAAGTGTTCAGGTATACTAAAGTGCAGACAGCCAATCAGAAGGCAATATTCATGATTCTGAAGCTTGTGGCCAGAAAAGTGTACATAAGATATCACACAGTCTGTGAGCCATGTGTCTGAGACAGAAACTATGCCTACGCTTTATGCTGGTCTGGAAATTAGGCTTGCATTTACAATTATTCATGATGAACTTCTCAATAAGGCTATAAAAGTAATAAAATAAAGTGGCTAATGTTCGAGTCCATGCTGCCTCATTTCGCTTCAAAGTCGTGATTATCACACTGTGGCAAGTTATTGGATTTCTAAGGGTTTCATTCTCAGACAAAGAGGCAGCTGACCTGACATAACCATTTCCAACACCGCATGCTGCTTTTTACTCCAGAGAGAGAGAGAGAGAGAGAGAGAGAGAGACATACAGACAGACAGACAGAGAGATGTAAGTGGAAGAGCTGTGACTGTGACTCTCCATTCACAGCACGTTGGGATAATGAATCTGTTTTTGAAGGGAGAGGAGGCCTTCAAAAACAGATTGATTCTTAAAAACCTTTTGTTATGAGCAGATTTCTCCTGTGGGAAGAACGGACGCTTGTGGCGCAGCTGGCATGTGGGACAGAAACTTATTTCCTGAAACTGATTGGTTTAGCGATCTGGATACTTCCATAGACGTTTGGTGCAAAGAAAATTCAATACTAAACAACTGTTTTTAAACAATTCACATAACATACATAACTTTTCATGTCAAGAAGAAGTCTGGCCTCGTTGTATGTTTTTCTATTACATGAAAGATTTTCTTTTCATACTGAATCAGGCGATGTGTTTTATGTTTTATGTTTTATCAGCAACTAGCATAAAAATAAGCTAAGAACAATTAAGGTTGAAAAGTTAATAGTCATAAAATAAAATTTGGTTTTAGCTCACTTGGCAGACACTTTTAGCCTATACAAAGAAATGCTGCATTCAATTGAAGGTCTTAACTCATAAAGAAAGCGTCCCTTCAACTTGGAATTCCTGCTCAGGAACTTGGGACGGTCTCCTTAACCATGAGTTAAGTAGCACTTTTTTATTTTAAATGAGTTATACTGTATATACAAGTATTTGCTTTAGATTAATTCACATATCCGCTTATTAAATCTAGAACACTATCTATACAGTTTTGAGGAGGAAATATACATCACTCATCACAGTTAGCTGACTAGCTTGTTGCTAACAAAAGACAAACAAAGAGGCGTCCATGTTTTTATTCTCCACTTAGTAGCTTGAACACGTGAAGGTCAAAAATGACATAATTCTGAGTTCTTACTTCTGAGGTAAGTGGAATGCGGCATAACTAATAAACCTATGTTCACACTAGCAGGGGACATGTTGCTCATGTCGGTTGTAGTTTGTCGTTTATAGGCGTGCACTGTTCAGAAACCGTAACCGAAATGTATAGCCTACAGCCCAATATACGACTTTATACTCACCGCATTTGTTTAAAATATTTAAAGTTTCATTTACATGTTATGTGTTAGGATTCACATTAGCTTCATTAGCAGATTAGCAAAGCAAGCTAATTGTACAAGCTATATACGTTCGCCAGAAGCTACTTCCTTCCAAACTTTATTTTTCTTCACATTTCTTCATATTTTCTTTTATTTTTCTTCGTATATTGTATATAACAGGATTATATGAAACCACGGTTACAACTAATTGCAGGTAGCATCTACGCATTGTGATCACTATTCGACTGGACCGAGGAATCAAGCCAATTCAAGCCAAATCATTTGTCACTTTACAACGTCATACCTAATTTGCATAGAATTGAGAAAATCTCAATTCACAAGTTGCTCACTAGTGTGAACATACTGTGAAGTTTTCTGAGAAAAAAAATCAGGCTGGTTTAATTACACTTTGCCTGGTAGTTCTACATTATTAGCCTGACAGATGATGTTTCATCAATGTTTAGAAGACATGAGACATTCTTAGCCACATTAATCCTACTACTTATGTTAACTATCTAGCTTTTTAGCCAAGTGTAACATTCGCTAGCTATTGTTCATTTAAAAAATCTCTAAAATAAAAATAAAGTTAAATGTCCACTTTAGAGCCATCCATCCATCTATTCTCTGTACCACTTATCATGGGGAGCCTGGAGCCTATCTCAGGGCACTCGGGGCACAAGGCAGGGGACACCCTGGATGGGGAGCCAATCCGTTGCAGGGCACAACCACACACACACTCATTCACACACTATGGACAATTTAGAGATGCCAATCAAACAAAGTGTATCTTTGGACTGGGGGAAGAAACCAGAGTACCCGGAGGAAACCCCTGAAGCACAGGAAGAACATGCAAGTGCTGCGCACGCAGGGTGGAGGCAAGAATCAAACCCCCAACCCTGGAGGTGCGAGGCAAACGTGCTAACCACTAAACCACCCGAAACATTTATAGTACTAAACAGATACAGATACACACAGTGGCATTGAATAACTCATTTAGTAAACATGCTACAGGTGCAGTATAAGTGCAATAATTACTGAAGTACTTTATTAATAGAGAATTGATATTACCTATAGCAGGGAAAAGTTTGCTCTGAGGCTGTACATAAGGTTCAGCTTTAACTGCTATTTTGACATACAGTGGAGGCTTTTGATTACTTTGCAGTACTGTCCAGAAACTCCGCATACTTCTGCTCTTGAAGTAAAGATGTGCAGACCAAACATCGTCTCCCACTCAAAACTCGCATGCCCCAGGCTGTGGGATAACGGGCATAAATCTGCTTCAATTAATTAATATTTCATATCTCAGGACTGCAGGAAACCCATTAAAACATCTTTCTTTCTATCACTCTCACTCACTTTCTCTTTTTTGTCTCTGTTGTTTGAAGTGAAGTGAAACTGTGACTGTGTTGAAGCTTGTGGAGATGGACATTTCGGGGCCAACTTTGTTCTATCAGCCAGTGTTGAGAGCTTGATCATCTCTGAAAAACACTAGCAGGAACGGCACACAGCCATGCTTTTCTAATGAACTGCTTTTGAAAGACATTCAGAAAGAGATTAGTCCAGTGACTAGACTAGATTTTCATTTAATTAGCGCTCACGGAAGATCAATGCAGCCCGACAGTCGCTGGTCAGTTTAATGCACAGGGACAAGGTTTTTAAAGCTTGGATAAGAATGAGAGAAGGAGGGTTAAGAGAGCTGCCGAGTGAGGGGCGTCCTTGATTTAGGAACACACACAAACACTCACGCACACACACACTCTCTCTCTCTCTCTTAAGTAATTGTACATGAAACTTTTTTTTGAATCATAAAAAGAAATGTATTTGCAGTGGAAATATGACCATGAAACATACAAAATGTGAAAGACTGTTAAAACCAAAAGACTTAAAAAAAAATAATAACTGCAAACCATTTTGAGTCTTAAGTTTAAAAGCACCTCACATGTTAAATAATTCTTAAATCATTACAACGAAGTATTTTGTTATGTATGTTTGTACTGTATGTTTGTTAGACTGTTATGTATTTTTTTTTACATTTATTTTTTTGTTTTTTTTTGTTTTACTACTAATCATTAAATAACAACATAAAAGACCCACAATCCAAGAATAGTTAAACTGTTTTTAAAAAAAAAATAAAAAAACATCTATAGATCTAGCATAGCATGATGCTTCTTCAATTCCCTGGAACAACATAGGACGATTTAAAGAAAATACCTTCCACCATATGAGCTGTGAATCATCCTCAGGATTAACAGTAGGCCTGTCTTAGCTTAAGGAAGTGCTTGGGATAGACTATACTGCTTCAGGAGATCAGCAAGATATGCCAGAGCTAAAACCATTCAGAGCTTTAATGGAGCAATCGTCATGAGCAGAATGTAAGCTCTATCATGTGTAATGTCAGTCCTAAACCATACGCTAAGATGAATTAGTTTAAAACTAGCTCAATGTAGAATTTCGGCTTCACCACAGACTTTAACATGTGTTATAAATTGTAATGCGTAAAATGATTAGCAGCACCAGCTAATCAGAAACGCGATCCCACGTAAACAGGAAATATTATGTCCGTGATAGAGACATCAAGACACAGGGATGTCTGCCTTTTTTCATTGTAATACATTTCCCATGTTAGATATAATTCAACTGTGGATAAATGAATGAAAACAAATCATTTGAGCTCCACAATGCTTATTATTTTCGTACATGTGCAAGAGACTGAATATAAAGGGGCCTAGATGAGAACCTTGTGGTGCACCTTGTTACGCTTTTTTTGGCTCTGCATTATGTCAGGAATTGTGCACAAGTTTGGAAGCAAATGCAGGGCTTTGTTAAATACAGCAAGCAGAGAAACTAAAAACCCAATACTCTAGTCAGTAAGGTGAGGTGACATGAGGTGATCAGCAAGAAACTGAGACAGGCAAAGCGATAATTAAAAGTATTTAATTTGATTAGTAGTCAAACTAGAAAAGCAATCCATAAATACCCCTCTTGGAATCATAAGTAGAACAAAGCAAGGGCAAGACTTCGCAAAGTTTTAATGAAAGTCTGGGTTATTTAAAAGGAGTCGGCGAGGGAGGAAGTCAGGAGTGTGTATGTCGTGTGATAGGTGGCAGAGTCTAACAACAACAAATGAAAACCATTCTGTACAGAGAAGACAATTCTTTAAAAATGAAAAGACGAGTAAGGTAGGCTATATCAAACTGAAACACTATCCCTGAACAGATGCGGAGGTCCATGACACCATTTATCATCCACTTACAATACCATCCTGACATCTTTACCCCAGCGCTTTAACTGCAATTTACACCTCCGGATATCAAGTCAGTCACACACAGCATTTAAATGCCAGGGAATTTCCCAGCTCTCAGCAGAACTGCTGAAAAGCCACGGAAGAGTGGGTTTGCCATGAAGATTATAACCCAAATCCAGATGCCATCTATAACTTACTGCTATGATATATATGATTTTCTGCTTTCCCTTAGTTCTTCTGTAATAGTAAAAATGGTGGCTGGTATAAATGACCTTGTAATATAACACTTACTTACTCTAACACTTACAGTTTCCATTGTTGAATTATTGAGTTATTGATAGATATTAGAGTTGATTTGTTGAGTTATTGATAGATATTAGATTTTAACCCCCCATCTAATATCACCAGACATCACTGAATAGTCGAACAGTTTCTCTGTACACTTTCAAAGTCAGCTTGCATTTCAACATTCATTGCCCCAATTACACAGATGTTGTACAGGATCGGGGATCTCTTGGGGCATGTTGGAGGTGAAGTGTGTTTGTTTGAAATGCAAAATATTGACTGAGGTTTTGGTCTACACCTCTGGGAAATCTGCAGTTTTATTTGGGAAAGATATTTTGCCTCATTTGTTGATGTACATAAAAAAACAACACTGACTTGATTACTCTGGAGCAAACCTTCGTGCTAGCTATGTTAAGTTACCTTGAATCGAGTAGGTTCCTAATTAGGATAGCATTATGGATGTGGGTCCAGCTCTGGGTTTTTCTGATTTCTTCGCAAAACATGCAGGTGGATTGGCTATTCTAAATTCCTCGAGTGTTCTGTGAAGGACTGGCTTCACACCCAGGGCGTAGTCCCGCTTCGTGTCCAGTGTTTCTCGGATCGGCTCCGGATTCACCTCGTCCCTGACGAGGATACAGAATAAAATCAATAGACATAACTGTAAGTATGAACTCACACTCTCACTGCTATCCCAATTAGTGTTCTACAAAGGCACATGGAGCCACATGAAGCAATTTTGGCTCATTAGCATCAGACTGACCTTCAGGCGAGGTTGTTGTGAGACATCTGTACTTTGAGGACAACCAGCCTTCTTATCCAGCAGATGTAATCTGAATATTCTGGAAGTAAAATCTGCTTTTTTTTTTTTTTCTTTTTTTTTAACTTGAAGCAAAAACATCTCTGGGCAATCTGCACTGCCTGTCAAAACAATCCTGTCTGTCAAATGGAGCTTAGACACGGCTCGGGCTGGTGTGTGGACAAATGCTGTTTCATAATAGGATTTCATTTTTATTCCTTTTTTTTAAAAAAAATATTTATTTATTTATTTTTATTATTAAGAGACGTGTTTGAAAGTGTATTTAATTGAACAGAAACTGTGCCTAGGAATCTAGAAAGAAAAAAAATGTGAATTATTTAATTTTGTGGCTCTCGTGCTTATTTACATTCTGTTCATTCTCTTTACAGAGCAATAAAATCACACAGCCGCAAAATGAATATTTCATCAAACGAGTGATGTGCAGTGACTCTTATCTCCAGATTTTTGCACGGATCTCAAATTGCCCTTGTGTGTGTGTGTGTGTGTGTGTGTGCACGCACGTGTGTGCATGTGTGATTGAAAAGTCTACTTAAAAAGCACATTTTATGAGTGAATGGCTCTATTTTTGCAGTGCCAAGCCCAATAAAAGTGACAGTCAGAGCAAGCTTATCAGCTTAATGGAGGTTCTGAATTTGCTGATAAGAAGCTAAAATTGTAACTATACAAGAACAGTGACTATGGTCATGATTAAATATTCTGAGAATACATGGATTTTTTTTTCCACAGATTTTCTCTGCAGAGAAATAGTCACAGAGTCAAAGACAAGTGTAAATATATCATATTAAATGAGAATATATAGTAATAACAAACTAACAAACTTTCACTAAATGTTCATGTTAACTAACACAAGCCATTGAACATGAACTCAAACACTATTTTTATATATACTATATATGAGCACCAGTATTAACTGGTCATATACAGTATATATATATATATGTCATGTTGTCATATGAAAACAAACCTTTATTATTTGTCTAAAACTCGTACAAATTGATTTTCATTTTAAAGCAACTACACTTGCATGACTAATGCTAACAGAATGTAGTTTGCTAATGAATTAATCAGTAGTAAAATATCCTGTAAATAACCAACATTACTTAGAATTTGACTTGATGCCTAGCCAATTACATTAGCTCCTGGGATCGATGCTAGTCTAACCTGGGATTTAAAAAAAAAAAAAAAAAAACAGGCTAGCTTAGTTAAATGTAGCCAGTTCATATTAACAAATTAGCAAAACAACACGCTTTTTCAAATTATGCCTTCTATGGAGGCAAAGGATACACCTCATTTTATACGAGTCTTTGCTAACTCCAGCATATTGAAATATTTTACTGAAGCACAAAGGATGGTAGCTAGCGCTTACTACATTGTGTAGCAAGAGAATTTGCACAATTCTTGATAGTTTTTCTACACTGATGAACTTAATTGGCTGCTAACCTGAAATGACTGGATGCTAAACCTAGTCATTGGCTAGAGGAGAGAAGAGGAGACCTTCAAGATTTGCAATGAATACCTTCAATGGCTAAAAACAACCCTAAGGAGTAAAAAGCATGTTTTATTCTTGGAAATATAATGAGGTACAAATATTCAATTCCAATAATACTGCAGTAAAGTGTAAATACCCCAAAATAGTACATATGGATAGTAGTAATGATGTATCACTAAAATATTACTCAAATATTTTCCTCCCCCGCATCCACCCCCAAATTTCTTTAATGTAACTGGCTGGTTAATGTGAGCTGCTCTTCTGAGAGTATTTGGCAACATTTTACAATTTACAGTTGTAAAATACAGCTTATACAATTTAAAATACAGCTTCATTTCTGGTTGTAGATAAATCTTCAGATTTTCTCTCTTAAAATGAGTCATTGTGAAGGTACGGTTTGCTTGTTTTCCAAAAAAAAAGAGAGAAAACTATTATGGCAAACATTTATAAAATATAACGTCAATAATAACTGAAAAATTGTTGTAGATACACCTAAACCTGATTCTGTAATGAAGCCAGCCCTATGAAAACTAATAGGTTTGAACTTATTTTCAGGACGCCATAAAACAATTAAGAAACAATTAAGAAACAATGATGTACAACACAATGATTCTAAAATAACCCAAATTTCTATTTAGCCCAAATGTAGTCGATCATCCAACCTAATGTAGCAAATAAGTAATGAAAACTTAAACTACTAGAAGCTACCTGTTTAGCATTATACACTTTCCAAGCCTTGATATTCAGAAACTATTTTAATAATGATAAAACTGAATTTTGGATAAACGCTTATCAGGAAGTGAAGTGAAAAGTGGTTTGTTCCCCTCAGACATCTGGACCGTTATGTATAAAGCCGTTCAGAGTAAATTTTTAGTCTTAACTGCCAAAAATATTTCGAAATCATGAAATTTAATCCTATACTTAAGCCTAAAATGAGGAGCAATGTACAAAAATGCCTCTGCCTGGTGTGTTCTTTAGCTGTAAGGGTGATGGCTGGACACTGTACTATACTATACTACTAATTCCTTCAGCTCTAAACCTAAACTTGGGTTGTAAGAGGTAAAAAGAAAAAGTAAAAAACAGACTTGTGATGGAGCTTCACCTCCTCCTGCCTTAAAAAAATGACTTTACAAAGGTGAGATGTCTACAGTTAAAACATGAACACAGAACAGATAAGAACCTTCAGGCTGTTGGAAAACCACTGAGCGGAGGTGTAGGCAAACATCCTGTGGGTGTGATGCTGAGCATGCTGGGAAAACACTTGCTGGGCCAGAACAAATACAGGCCAAGCGCTTTAGGGAAAATGAATACTTTATGAAGGTTTGGGAGAGTAAAGAGGCAGTTATGTTGTGAGTCAGTTGAATGTTTCGTGAATGTGATTAGAGGTCCACTAGCTGTTCTTCCTGGGAGGCAAAACACTGGGTAAAATATTTAAAAGGATCGATGGGTGAAATTTTGCATGTTCTCCCAGTGTCTGTGTGGGATTCTTCCAGGTTCTCTGGTTTCCTCTCACTTCACAACACCATTCCAGGAGATGGACAGCTATGTGAAAAAGCCTGAGTGTGAATGAGTGTTTGGTGCTCTGTGATGGAATGGTATCCCATCCGGAGTGTATTCCCACTTCACGCCCAGTGTTGACTCAGATCCACTGTGACCCTGACCAGGATAAAGCACTCTTTGCCGGGATACATTATTTTTCTTTCATTAAATACTCTTTTAAAAATGTATAGCACTTCAGGGTTCTTTGTTTATTCTTCTGTATTCCAATGAAAAAGGGATCCAAGTAGAACCCAAAAGGAACCCATGAAGAAACATTTTGGTAATACAGAGTGTCTTAAGTACAAACAAATGATTGCTCATTATTTTCTTCTTAATATCTAGAACCTGTCAGGCGATTAGATTTTAGTTTTATTGTCTCTGTCTTTGGTACAGCCTTGTAAAGGCATTCCACATGGAACATTTTCTGATAGGAAAACACTCTGGTTTAAGGTTGTATATAAAACTCTTAAATTCTTGCGTTCCCCAGAGGAACAACCCTTAAGGGTTTTAAACTTTCTAAAATTTTTCTTGAAATTTTTAAGTCAGTTTTTCTTCCATGATATCAGCTTCAGTAATAAGCTCACGTTCAGCTCCTCAGTCAGACTGAAATAAATAAATTTATAAATCTAGAAATAGATCTAACAGCAATTTAGCAATTAACAATATCTGAGCTAATAATTAGCTAATAATTCCATTTTCAGGTTTTTTGAGTGTTGTGGGAGCTTTTTAACATTAACGTTTTATGTTAATGAATTCTCCTACAGTGTTGTTCTAACATTTTTGCCATAGGATTTTTGCATATTACAAACAATTTTTTAAATATGCTTTTGGCGTAAATGGTTTGTAAGCAGATTTTTTTTTTTTGTCATTTTACTTCCTGATCTTCTTACAACCTTTCGATGGCATTACTGAACATTCTGCTAGCATTCTCTGTTAATGAAACTGTGCTTATAGATGTGTTACTTTTGTGTTCAGTGAGCAGTTTATATACACTATATAACTTTTACCCACTTTTCAGTTTAGAGTAAAAACTCAATGGAAAGATTAATCATGTTCTCTTCTGTGTGGTGCTAATCCACTGTGACTAGACCTAGAAAAATTAAGAAAGGAAAATTACCGCTTACCATCCAGGTATTTTTGAAATGGTTTGGTACACATAGAGCCGAGTGGAAAAGTTTGCATTTCCTTAAAAAAAGAACATAAATATTTTATTTATAGCAGCTAGAAATATGCTCTGATTTTATTTGAAGCTATAAAGAAATTTAAAATAAGAGGAAAAATTCTAAATTAAAAAGAAAATAAAGAAACCTGGTTTTCATCCAAAAACCAATGGGGGATGCAAACTTTTGCAGTCTGAAGAATTATGTCAGCTAAATGTCAAGGATAGTGTTTTGTAGCTATTGACTGTCTTCTAGCATAACCATTGAATATCTATGAAGTTGTCTTCAAGGAAAAAAGAGAACAGATCATATTTTTAGATGGATTTTACTTTAACCTTTTTTCTAATAGGGAAACACTCTGTTATAGAGTTCTACTTAAACCTTTAAGGATAAATGTAACCTTTAATCTAAGCGTGTAGTCGGTCACTAATTGTAAAAGATGTCCTGTTTTCTAAAGTTGCTGTCAGAGACTGAGAAAAATGAGATGGAAATGGATGGTGAGGAGATGTGCTGCTTTCCTATGGACACACACCCGCTGTCCAAACACACACACCTGATGAGATATTGCATCAAAGTTAAAGCCAAAAAATCACTCATCCTCAGTAAAGGCTTTAATTTTTGAGATGACATTATGGTTTATGAAATAAATCTGCCGTGTTACACATCATCTACACCGTTCATCTTCATCTGGTGACCATTTTGATGTTCTGCATCCCAAAAATGTAAATAGATGCATTTCGTTTAAAGAGATGATTTAAGAATGGCTCAGCCGTATCGCATGCACATGGATGAGTCTATCAGTCTATCATGAAAAGCTTCTGCATGGTTTTTATTTATACAATATACTGACCCCTCACCTGAAAGTCAACACCAATATCGGTGTTCATATTTCCTGTTTGTTTTGGTGAATAAACACTGCATGAACAGAGACTGAGAAAAATGAGAAGGAAAAGGATGGTGAGGAGATGTGCTGCTTTCCTATGGACACACACCCGCTGTCCAAACACACACACACCTGTTGAGATATTGCATCAAAGTTAAAGCCAAAAAAAATCATTCATCTTCAGTAAAGGCTTTATCCTGATCAGGATCGTGGTGGCTCCGGAGCCCATCCCAGGAAAACTGGGTGTGAGGCAGGAATACACCCTGGTTGGGACATCAGTCTATCACAGGATACAACACACACATTCACATCTAGGGGTATTTTAGCATGACCATTATTGATACTGTATTTATTAATCCAAATAAATACTGGCATATTTTTGGACAGTGGGAGGAAACCAGAGAAGACAGAGTTAACCCACATGGACACAGGGAGAACATAATCCCATAACTCGGATCAAAACAGGAATCCTGGAGCTGTGAGATGTAAGCGCTACCCATTGCATCACCATAAATCCTGAGCCAAAAAATAAACTTAAACACCCTTGCGCAGGCCCTCCATGTCACTTTTTTAATCAGGCCCATCACGTCAGCTATTCTGAGAGATTTTGCCACTCGGAGAAACAAACTGCATGATGGGAAATCATTTCCTGTGAAAAGCAAGATGTTCATTCCTGTGCTTATGCGATGACTCATGACGCAGTAAGCTCACAGTGCTGAAATGCACTGCAGCGTGTGTGTGTGTGTGTGTGTGTGTGTGTGAGAGAGAGAGAGAGAGAGAGAAAGAGAGAGAGAGCAAGCACCACTCGCCCTTCACAAAAGCAGGTTAGATGTCATTTGCTTCAGTGCTAACTGTAATTATGCAGGCGGTGAAGTGGAATCAACTTTTCTTCACAGAGTAATGTCAAAAACTGAGATGAAAAGGAGAAAAAGTGACAAAGGTCTTGGTGGTGATTTTGAGTGGACAAATACACGTCTCAGTGCAATGGAATAAATCCACAGAAATGAATTTCTTTTCCTGACTGAGGAAATGCGAGCACTTTTCTGGTTATGTAAGCCCCACTAGGCTGAACGGAGCTGTAGTAATTAACACCTGCTGAAGTGTGGCGAAGAATAACAGCACTCAAACTAAATAAATACAAAAGCAGGATTTATCAGAAGCTATTAAAGTGGAGCCAAGAGCCTTCAGGAAGTGGAGGAGCCACAGGACTACACAAATCCATTAAATAACTTTTATGGATAGGTTTAGGATGAATAACAGGTCCTGTATTTTACTTCAGCTCAGAACTGGTTAGTCAGCAAGAGATATTTAAGGGGTTATATTTGGTTTATTGAATATTATTTGATATTTGATATTTATGTGTACTATATTTCTCTAGAAACATTAATCAACTGTAATAGATGTGGGGTCAAAGCATTAAATGAAAAACTTAACATTTTTATTTTGCATTGTTCATTGCAAATAGGAGTCAGAAAAGTGTATATTATAATTTATGCCTCACTTTTAAGGTTTTCATTTGACTCACCCAAGTATAAACATATTTGCATGCAATTATTATAATTGTATTGTGTGTGTGTGTGTACATATATATATACACACACACACACACACACACGTATATATACATATGTATATATATATTCCATAATTTTTTCCTCTACTTGATTTGGAAAAAGAAATGCCATTAATAAAAAAAATGTCCTTGAATTTTTTTTATGTATATTTCACAAACCAGAATGTTAAGCTATTGAACAAAACCTTTTTTGTGTCATATCTGTGATTTGTTTGTTTGCTATAAAGTAAAAAAGCTGGGTGAACCTCCTCTAAGTGTGGTGATTCCATAATTTTTGCCAGGGGTTGTATTAGGAACATCTGTACACCTGCACCTGCAGTTATCCAATCAGTCAATCATGTGGCAGCAGCCCAATGCAAAAACACATGAAAGATACACATGAAGAGCTTCAGTAAATGTTCACATCAAACATCAGAATGAAGAAAAAGTGTGATCTCTGTGTCTTTGATTGTGGCATGGTTGTTGGTCTGAGATGGGCTGGTTTGAGTATTTCAGAAACTGCTCATATCCTGGGATTTTCACACACAACAGCCTCTACTGTTTACACAGACTGTTGCAAAAAACAAAAAACATTGAGTGAGCGACAGTTCTGTGGGTGAAAACGCCTTGTTGATAAGCGAGGTCAGAGGAAAATGGTTAGATTGGTTTGAGTTTGAGCTCAAATAGGCACTCTTTACAACCGTGGTAACCAGAAAAGCATCAAACACATCAACACATCAAACCTTCAGGTGGATGGGCTACAACAGCAGAAGACCACATCAGGTTCCACTCCTCTCAGCCAAGAACAAGAATCTGAGGCTATCATGGGCACAGACTCACAGAAACTGGACAGATGAAGATTATATTAAAAAAAATCACCTGTTTTTTCACCTGTTTTTCTTCAGCTGTCCAGTTTCAGTGAGTCCGTGCCCATGTTGTGTGTGAAAATCCCAGGACATCAGCAGTCTCTGAAATACTCAAACCAGCCCATCTGGCACCAACAACCATGCCATGGTTAAAGTCACAGAGATCACACCTTTTCCACCTTCGTTAGTTGTGTGTTTTTTTTATACTTCTCCAGATAAACAGTGTTTTCTAATATTTATATCTGCACAAAAACTCCACCAAAGTCTATGGTCATGTTCTGCTGCTGCGACATAGCTACCTAAGCCTGACAAAAAAGACAGATATAGATCACATTATTACAAAAGCTAACAAAGGGTTTTTTGATCCATAAACAGTTGCCAGTGACACCCTGAGGAAGTTGGCAACAATGACGAGAAACAAGTGAATGTCTGTATTCTGTCTGTAGTCTAGGCGACACTTTGGTTGCATTAACAACAAACTTGGTAGGTGGGTTAAAGACCACACCCTAGATCAACAATATGCCTTGTGTCATTCCACCATATAAAAGCATTCCAACTCAATGGTAAAAAAATGAACTAAAACATCTCCCTTATAAATATATTGCACCATCACAGAACCAACTTAAATGGCTCGCACCACAATGCTTGGCACCTTTAATTGCAGCTCAAATTTATATTTTTTATTATTATCACTATTCACTTTATTACAGTTCATTAATAATAGCTGTAAATATAATTGTAAGCAGAGTGCTTCACACTCAGATGCCTCCGAATGAAAGTGCTAAATGTCCTCACGCTCTGAGAGGAATTAGCTGTCAGGGTCGAACAAAACAGCATTCGTTATCCCAAACGTATGGTGCATCATCAGCAGAGTGAGACGCTGATCATTGGCGTGTGTTTATCTATTAAAACAGGCCTCATATTTCACTCTGTCTCACCTCTGCTGGATGTCATCCAGTCATCATTATCCATCAGACCATTGTGCATGCGTGCATGCGTGCGTGTGTGTGTGTGTGTGTGTGGTTGTATCTGGCTTAGTGACAGGCACTACACACACACACACACACACACACGCACACACAAAATTATTTGTAGTCTTTATGGACTGATGTCCCAGGCCTCTCATAAACTCTAGCGAATAAAAAGGTAATCCATAATGATGAAGCTATTCCCAACATCTCTGATTTATTCCGAGTGCTACATTTTCAGGAGATGAGATTGGAGAGACGAATGATGGAGATCAAGGACAGGCTTAGTGTTGTGGTGTCTTATAAATACACTACAGGCTGGACGCCACACTTAAAATGTGTGGCGGCCTGGAAAAACCCTTCACAATTTTCTCCTATATATATTTCTGAAAAGTACAGAAATTCCTGAAGGGAAATTGGTGTCATATTTGCACATATCTCAGTCACAAATAAAGTCATAACAAAGGTGGCAAAATCATAATGTTTGCAAAAATAACATTTGCTTGTCACTTATTTTCACACACACACAGCAGACCTGAACTGTCGCACTAGAAGCCTTGCCCCCTTCTCCATATCTCACATTTACAGATGTAACATTAAAACCCTGTGTGTGTGTGTGTGTGTGTGTGTGTGTGTGTATATATATATATATATATATATATATATATATATATATATATATATATATATATATACTACTGTTTCTACTTTAGACACATGATTTATAAAAGGACATGCAGTAACTATCATTTATTTTCACTAGGCAGAATACAATCCAAGCACACAGCTGAGCAGGTGAGTATTAAAGTGCATCTGAAATCTGTGTTTCAGAGCTGTTTGCACCAGTTGCACCAGTCTCTTAGTGTTATGATCACTAATATAATAGTATATCTAGAAAAAAAAATACAAAAAAAGATTAATTTTATAGTTTGTCACTTCTGTGATCATTTTTTAATGACTCATGCTGTACTATTCTTGCAATCATCCAATTAAATGCTCATTAGTACATATATGCCCGCCCCCTTGCTCTACAGCAGCAGCTTGTTAGCAGTAAACATGGTTCATCCGTGTGTTTTGGGCTGCGCATTTTCCAGCACACTATTCCCTTTTCCACCCATCGCTTGGTTGAGAATAAATGGTTATAGTTTATTCATTTGGAAGACGGTGAAGTTGGTGCAGAGTTGGCAGTTATGTGACTTTTCACAGAAGTGTTTTCCCAGCTTAGGGCTGTTCAATGCTGGAATGTCTCCAGACTCCCCAGACTGAAGGAGAATGCAATTCTGTCTCAATACACCATTGGAGCTTCTCCATCATTAAGAGTCAGTAATACCGCTCAGACATGTCACATGTCTCCCGGCGACTGCTGACATACAAACATGCAGCATAACTCCAAAAAAACCACAACATCTCGTTGTCTAGGATACCTTCCTGGTTAAAGTGGACAGGTGTGGGTGAAGGTGGCACTGAGAAATCCTGAAACACAACTGAAAAACGGCTATAGTTGAACTTTAGTTTGCTAACCTGCCATCACCTTTGTTTTGATTGGGTGGGGTTGTGGCATATCTCTAACACTATTGTCTGTTGTGTAAATCAGTCAAGCACTTCAATATGCCATCACTCTGACTTCCTGCTTCAAAACGAAGTACTGTATGTCAACACGCGGAATCAGGAGACTTTCAGAAGGTTTTGCCTGTGGATCCAGCAGTTTTTCTCATGAAGTCCTGGGATTTGAACTCAAAACCTTGTCACTAGCACAGAACCTTATAAACACTGAGCTGGCGCTATTTGTTCTCCCACATAGGATTTGCTAATGTTATTTTCTCGGATTATAAAGAAATGTTTTATAATCCATCGCCACTTCACTGATGATTCAGCCTCAGAAGTCTTGCAGCCTTGTGTGATTTGTGACGTTGTCCTCATGTCTCCTCGGTCTTAAATCGACGGTGTAAATCCCAAGCAAAGGGCAAAGAATATGAGTCTTAGACAGAGCAATCATGACCAGAGCAGAGCTCTGCAGATTAACCGCCTAAACTCTGTGGAACCGTGGATGTGACCGTGGCGCTCTGAGGTGTGGAGGACGACGTTCCCGAGAGTTCCCAGTTATCATAAATACAGCATAAGCTACGACCTGTTCAGTGGTTAACGCTGCCTTAGGTATGACCTGGTGGTGCGACTGGACCCTGAGGCTAAGATTAATTTTATTGGGTAGTTATGCTAATAGTTCGAGAATAATTAGATCCCTAGTGAGCAAGCCAGAGAGGACAGGGATGAGGACGACCTCGCTGAGACACTATCCTAGCATTTCAATCACATGATTTTTCTGTTCTGTTCACCATATTTGGGACATGATTTCTGGCTTGGCTGCACAACATAAACGTAGCTAGAGATGAAAGATAAGCTGAAATGTACTTTCCACCAAGTTGCTGATTGCACTTAACCTGGCAGAAAAGTTGTAAGTCATAAGGATAAATCAATATCATCTAACTAAATTTTGCTAACGTTAGCAATACATTCTACTGAAATGAACTTCCTAGTTGTGCCATAACATAACTAGCTAGCTAACATATCTGTTATCGGATGATCCGCTGCACTGCTGCTTGTTAAAGATCCAGCAGGTCTGGCTATTACAGCATAATTAAAAGGGAGAGCCAGACGGCAACACAGGCCTGAGGGCAACCTGGGACATAATCATGCTAGCTGTGAGATCCGGATTCTGACGTTGTCGTGTGAGGAGCAAGAGGAGAGCAGGGGCTAATGCTGAGAGGTGCCTCATCTGCATGCACGCAATCAATCTGCACTGCAACTGAAGTGGATGGAAAAGCAATTAATCAGCCTGCAGAGAGACGACACGAAGCAGCGTGTGTGTGTGTGTGGGGTGGTGAACAATGTAAAGCTGAGTGGATATAGGGAAGTTGGGTGCTTAAATCTGGCAAAAGTATTTTGATATGAATTTTCATATATTTGAATTACACACGTCACATTAAATCATTTTTTTATATGGTGTATTTAATTTACATTTTTGCCAATATTGCTACAGTTCGATTCAAAAACATAGTGTGCAACTGAGGGCTATGCTTTTGAGATTAAAACTGTTTTCCACTCTGAATGCTCTGGGAATCCTGGGTGCTTGAGTTTTGGCCAAATTTACATAAAATCTCTATTTTTGAGATTTTTGATATTTGTATTTAAATCTCAAACCCCTAAAACATAATTTCAAATTATATGGTTTTGAAGGCAAATCTGATCCCTAGCAAGTTAAAAAAGAAAACATAAATGTTAATGTATTAATATGCCCCAGAAAAAAGGATGTTATTTTAGATAAGGTGTATATAATTCAAGTATATGAAATTCATAATCAAATAATTTGTAATAATATGAATGTGTGTCCATTATGCTAGTTCCCATCTTTGTGTTTAATCATAACTCTTAATACGAGAGTTACAGCTCCATCAATCTCAATCCCAATCGTCTGATCAAAGAACGATAGAAAACACAGAGAGCAAAGTGACTGTGATGATTTCCAGAACTCTCTGCTCGGGTCATCCGAGTCCACAGACAGCTCAAGTACCGGATAACAAGGATAGCTAGAACACGATATATAGCATGGTACATTCTCATTAGATGCTTTCATCTGGTCCTGTTTCAGGAAGCTTGTTAATGATGCTGAGCAGGGACAGGCAGTGTAAACTCTATTACATGCATTTATACATATTTAAACATTTTTGTAATTTGTATTTAATACAGTTGAAAAAAAAAGAACGTGCATCAAATACAGAAAATCCTTGACATTTTAATATCACCTGAACATTACCAATCCTGCGATTCTAGCACCACAGCTTTACTACTGCTATATCTCTTTAGCACCAAAGATCTGTCAAAGGCTACCTAGCACCATTTATTTAATTTCGATCAAAAATGTTACAAAAAAAAAATCTTCACTGTTGCTACTTGATGGTTATGGTGTTGATTATGTTTCTGTTTCTGTTGATAGTGTTTCAAATAATCCTCGTGATATACTACATACTAGTTTTCTTTGTGTTGTATATCAGTTTGTATGTTTCACAGACCAATGTATTTTTGTCTAGGTATTTACTTTCACATCAAACCTGGCGTGTTGTTCCTAATAAAGTGGCCAGCAAGTGTTTTATGGGAACGACTGTTTTATGGGATACGACTGACAGCGAACAAAAGTGAACTAACAAATGTTCCACAACATTAGTGTAACTAAAAAAAATGGTAAAGGTTATGATGTGTCATTCTTTAATAAATAAAAATAGTAAGCATTGGCAAATCTCTGTGGTATAAGAGGAATAAAACACTCAGGGTCATGCTATTATAGGAAAATAATCTACGACTAGGTGCTTTGAGGCAGCGAAAGTGGAGTTTCCACCCTGAAGTTGCATATGGAATAGAATGAAGTCTGTTAATGGCACTGGCTGCATGTGTTTTATATTTCATATGCTTTGATTGAATTTCGCCTTGCTAGTAAGTCGCTTTGGATAAAAGCATCTGCCAAATAAATGCATTTAATAATGTAATGTAATAACATACAGTTGGACTGTTTTCCCATGCGCTACATCAGACGCTCATTTATTTAATGAAACCTGCCAGGGCAACAGATCTCAGATGTGGAAAGCTTGGCTCTACTTACTGCTCGTCATGAAAAAATGCATTCCCTCGTTCTCTCCTGGTTATCATCAGAGCTAATGGGTTTTTTTTTCTTCTTTTGATGCTCACTACATCTGAAGTTCTTCTCTCAGATATCTCTTTTTTCCCAGTCCATCACCAGTGACTGCGTCTCAACCCTGAGCAAGGCTCATCAATCATATACTTCAACTGCTTTTCTATAGTAAGACACATTCACCGTCCACTTTATTAGGAATACCCTTACACCTGCTCATTCATGCGATTATGAAATCAGCCAATCATTTGGCAGCAGCTCAATGCACAAAATCATGCAGATACAGGCCAAGAGCTTCAGTTAATGTTCACATCAAACATCAGAATGGAGAAAAACAATGTGATGTCAGTGACATTGACCATGGCGTGGTTGCTGGTGCCAGAGAGACTGCTGATCTCCTGGGATTTTCACACACTAGTGTTTACACAGAATGGTTCGAAAAACAAAAAAGCATCCAGTGAGTGGCAGTTCTGCAGGTGTGGGTTGATGAGAGAAGGGAGAGGAGAATGTCTAGACCGGTTTGAGCTGACAGGAAGGCTACGGTAACTCAAATAACCCCTCTTTACAAACGTGGTGAGCAGAAAAGCATCTCAAGATGCACAACTCGCTTTGATTCCCTTGATTCTGTTGAAACTAATTGTTTGTACGATGCTAGAAATCCCTAACTGCACATTAAGACCTCTAATCCAGAGATAACTCCAGATTTATTGAAGAAAGTGTTAACAACAACTCTTAAGGAAGGAATTTAATCACTGAATTTATTGCTGAGGGCTTCATCCACGAAGCCCTTAATGCTAGCAGTAGCTCCCTCAGCTCTAAGATTAAAGACATTGAGACACTGGTAATGGATACTGACTAGTTAGAAAAACAATCTTTCATGTTAGCCTTCCTTCTTATAAATGCATTTGATTGGTCATGCTTCTTGGGTTGGTATTTCCTGGAATAAATCACTTTCTCAAGAAGGCACTCTCTTTCTTTTCCATTCTTTGTCTGTTCTCCACAGCCATGTATTCCTCAGGTAAGAAAAGTACTTTCTTTCTCTCTCTCCCTCTCTCTCTCTCTGCCACATTTAATGTCTCTGGAATAAAATATTCAAGTGCACAACTCGAGTCAGAGTTTTACTCAGTGCATCAGCAAGCATCTTCGATAAAGCCCTCCTCAAAACAGTTCTCCCGGGAGGCATCCAGCCGGCTCTTAGGTAGCATTTACATTAACGTAAACACACATACACACACACACACACACACACACACACACACACACACACAAACACACACACTGTATGTACACCCACACAAGCTCAGGGATAATGCTAAAAACAAGATGATAAACGATTATGACTAAGATCAACCCGAAGCTGCACCAGGAACTGAATGCAGGAGCTTGACAGTCGTGTACAATGCCAGTTGTAAATGCTGCTGAATTTTTGATCAGGCAGTCACAGGCTTTTAAAGCTCACGCTAAGCGTTTCTAAAAAGCTCTCATTTAAGATGCCGTAAGGCTAAAAGACTAGATCTGTTTAATGCATCATTTCAAATGGCTTTTCACGCACGGTTCTGGCATTTAAGTGTGAATAATGAGAACACACATTACTTCTCTCAAAACATCTTTTGTCCTTTAAGGATTATCACACTCCAGCTTTTGCATAGTCAGAACATGCTCTTTGTGTTGTTGCCTATATATATACTGTAAGTATTCTATACAGAATTCAGACTTTCATGAATCTGAAAAAATACTCCAGAATGAATTGTGGCAATTACACCCAAGTCTTCCTGGGTTTGATGCTATAAGCCTGGTATACAATGGTTAAGAGATGTTCTCCCTTTCCTTTCTGTCAGGTTGGATGGGAAGCATCTCTGTATGGATGGTTGTGTATGTAACCATGGTTCTGTGTCAGGTCACTTGGGTAGCTGAGAATGGCCAGAGGACGAGGCTAGCAACAGGGGGTCACAGTCATGAGCGAACAACTTTGCTACAGGAAAACTCCACTAGTTCTCCACTAGCTCCAGGAAACTGCCCTGGTGGTCCGACATGAAAGAAAGAACAACCTTCAAGTCCAGATTCCTTGGCTGTGTTTGGGGACATTGTTGTGTGTGTTGAACTTTGTCCTGAGCACACTTAAGTATGTTTTACTAAAAAACATTCTAGTACTTTGGTCCATTGATCCTCTCAGTCACTGCTGCTGAAAAACATCCCCATAGCATGACGCTACCACCACCATCTTTAGATAACAGGAAGTGGAGATTCCGCTTTAATATATTGGGCTGAGGCTGAGACCAAGCCTAACTTTTTGAAGTAAAATTCAAGCATTTTTGAACAATTTCAAGGTCAGACTATTTACACATTAAAATAGATCACCATAAAAGATACATCACCTGGCTTTGGTAAAAAATATATTTTGTTGTTCCAGGAGCAACAAAGGTCCTGTTGGAAGAAATTACATTCAATATAAAAAGACCCGAAACAAACAAAAACTTTTCACGGTAAATTGTTCACAGTAAGTTTAGAATCATGATGTTCACTAAAAAAACATAACTTTGTCATATACATTATTCCTGTTTCTTGAAATTCAGTTTTCCATGCAGGTCATGTCTCTAAAATAACTAATGCAACATTATTATGCAAGCTTTTTGATGCAAAAGGCAAATTTTTTTTGCAGCCTACTGATCCAGAGAGAACGAGTCCACTGATGAAGAAGAGTTTATGATGAATAAAGCAGCAGGGACTTCTTAGGTGCTCATTAAGGTGTAATCTGGTGAGAAAATGAGGCGTTATGTTAATAAGATGGTGTGATTCATTCCATTACTGTGAGATAATTCAGCTGCATTTTAAGATCATGCGTAGGAAACATTTAATTCCAGTTCCTCAGTTGCTGTTATTGGATTCTCATCTATCTGAAATTACATACTAGATTGTTGCTCTGTTGCTCTGTTATTTGAAATGTGCTGCTTTTCTGCTTTCAATCAACATCTCTACTAATATGAACTGAATGAAATGACTTGCATGAATCGAGAATGCAGCTGCTCAACTGGAGCTTTAAAATATTAACATTAAAGGAATCAGGTTGTCCTTTTTAGCCTAAGCACAAAATCATGAACCTACATTCTCAATCCTATTATGAAGAGAGAATATGATAAAACACTTTATACCACATCAATGCTGAATCTGATCGGTCAGAAGGTGTGATGGTGATGATTAACTTTCTATAACAGCAGCTCTGACAGTAGTGCAGTTCACAGGTTTATATTAATGCGCTCGTTCTGATACGTTATCGCTTCTATAGTGACAGCTCATTCACAGGGGCTTGTACAGGGGACGTTTTACATGATCTAAAGCTAATCGAAAACTGCTGTTATTTAACAATTTCAGCTGCTGATATTTAACACATAAAATGTCTAATCATTGATTTCTATATGAGATGTTTATTTAGCAGCTATGGAAGGAGTCTCCAGTTTCAGTGCTTTGTAACTCACAGAAAAGTCTTCCGAAAGGAGGAGGTTACGTTTTTCCATTTTTTCTGTAACATGATAACTTCAATACAGAGAATAAAGAAAGGCTGGTGAGGAAATAACTGTTTATAGAGATGATAACAGGAGTTAACTTGTTTCATGGACATTCCACTACATTAATACTATTGTAACTTAATAACTATTATAACTTGATGAAAAATTGCTGTGGTATAAGAGGAGCAAAACACTTCAGGATGTGTTGTTATAGGAAAATAATCCTATAACGAGTGGTAAAAGTAACTCCACTACATGATACCTTCTCATCATTGATTATTTTCCTGTAACAGCACACACTCAAGTGTTTTACTGCTTACATAGGCAGTATTTACTGAACAGATGTAACATTATTAGCTAATAATAAAAGCATGCTTCTATACTCAAATTTGCTTTGAGAACAATTTGGCTTATTCCCAAACATCTGTAATGCCTGACTCGAGTCAATTCCACCCACAGTGCAATAGAAAGAGTGACGCATTTTGTTAAAGACATTTCTTCTCCAGTAAACGGGCAGTTACAGACTGAGGCCTGTCCTAAAGCGACATGGTAAAAGAGAGCCTGTCTCCTCAAATGGCAATCTAATCAGACTGTTCAGATGAGCGTGAAAACCAGACTCTGGGTCTTTTAATAGGTTCTGGTGGAATAAGCGTTACTTTGGGATAATCCTCCACTGTTCTGCTTTCTGAAATCTGCAAACACACAGCATGTGCATGCAAGATTATGGTATTTTTTATGTGAATAATTGTGTATTTTGTCACAATGGGTATTAGAGCAACATGTTTTTGTGGTCAGCTTTTTATTGGATTTCAACAGATAACGTCATCCAAAATGTGTATGATGTGTGCATTACTCATTCAGAACAGAAATAAGCAGATTACAGAAAAGCAAAAACACAAATCACAAATCACCAGAACTACAGAAAAATGTTGTACCTTATTACTGGGAAAACATGAAGTTATTAAGTTATTAAGATGATTTCCCTGGACATGCTGATATTGCACCTGGCTTAGCTTTATTAATCATAGCACTAGTCAACTCAAGAGAGAATAGTAAGTATAGAATAGTAACCATTATTGTAACATTAGTGACTGATTAATGTAGAGCTGTGCAGCGGGACTGGGATCCTGCAGGACACAACAAAAAAGACATCATAGTGAGCAGTTTTTACTTTCATGTGGGCGAGACTGGGCAATCAGATATGAAGCTCGCCGACATGAAAGGAAAATTTGTGGTTTCTTTGAGCTCATGCAGAAGAGGGCAGTTAGCACTTTGCTCTGAGTGTGTTCAGCTGCCTTGTGATGTAACACTGTCTTCACGTGTCTCTGAGGAAGCATATGCTAGCCTCCCAGATTTGTAGCTTTCATGTAACGGGGCCAGCTAGCTAGTAGGTGGGAACTGGCAAATTAGCCAAATTGTAAATAAATGTTGCTCCAAAGTGGTGTAAAGTGAGAAGGTCCCCTACGTTTCAAAAATTAGTTTTGTCTTTCAGAGATGGAAAGGAGTGGGTTCAAGGAGACTGTGACTACTGACAAGACTGTGACGTACGTAATCTATCCCTAGTTCCTTGCCTCAACCAAATATCCAGTGATCCTCTGTAACAAACATTGTATTCTAAAAAAAAACAAAAAACAGAATAGTGTGCCTCATAGTGGTATCTGTTGAACATCCCTATTACAGAGCAACTGGAAATATTAGCTAAACCCTGCACGATTTTCATCTGCATTTGGTTTCGTACCATATAAATTATCAGTCATTCATTAATTCATTTTCAGTAAGTGATTAATTCTGGTCAGGGTCGAGTTATATCCAGAACCGTGGGCATGAAGCAGGAATCCACTCTGGATGGGAAGCCAGTCCATCGCAGAGCACAGTGCACACACATTCACACACTCTTTCACACCTAGGGGCGATTTACAGCTATCAATCAGCCTACCTGCATGTTTTCAGGAGATGGGAAGAAACCCAGAGAACATGGAGGAAACCAACATGGACAAAGAGAGACCATGCGAAGCTCCACAAAAAGCTCCTTAATATAAATTAAGGAAATTAAATTTTGTGTGAAAAGTGTAGTCCTTTCTGTGACTAGATGTATATTGCTTACAGTGCATTGTATGACATCGTTTTATTTATCACCATTTACTTAAAACAACATAACATTTAATTAACGGTCAAAGTCCCTGGTGGAAAACCTGATGGATCGCATAAGTAATAGAGATTGTGATATTTTCATAACGACATATAATACAGACACAGTAACTGATTGTCCTCTTGGCTTATGTAGTTACACACCAGGTTAGGAGAATTCACTTTGCACATCCACACTAGATCTAATATTAAACCTAATCAGATTAATGCATTGTGTTTTGTCTAAGTAATCTGATTAAGTAGATTTCTGTGAGGGCGTGTGCGAGAGAAAGCCTCTAGGTATTGATATTCCAGATGCTGCCTCTGCTACAGTGCTGAAATATCCTCGAGCTCGCAGTATAAATTACAGCCCAATAATATCACTCTGTGGCGAGGAGGGGGCTGCTTAGAGCACACGCTCTGCTCGCTCATTGATCTTATGAACTGCTGAGGCACAGGCACCATGCTTAAGTACCAAGCCGTATTTCTTCTCATATCAGTGTGTACGGGAAACACAGCACTTACAGAGATCAGTGTACTCCACGTGGCTTTCATTCAGTCCATGTGACTTACACGAATCCATGTAAATGAATGAAACAATGGGAATATTAATATTATTAAACTCCGAACTGCATGATGTCTCTCTTCCTTCTGCAAAGCTCTTTTCTCTTTAGACACTATATAGAATAACACATTTAATTTTTCTACACATACCTTGCCTTGATTGCAAGCCAGGTTCATTCAGCAACGTACGTCCAAAAGTTACATTATTATTTACTCAGAGAAAGTTATGCGTATTCAGAATCTTGTTACGCACAAGATTAAGTCAATTTCCTGGGTGGCCCATTTGGATTCTTAAAATTACCTGTGTGTAGTACACGCCTCTGAGGTTGCCAGATTTTCCGTTAACAGAAGCATCTATGTCAGGGCTTTTCATTAGCGTCTACGTCACCGCCTTTAAACACAAGCCTTTAAGCCTGAAAAAAATCGGGATTTTCTGTGGAATTATGGACTGAAGAAGGAAATAGCTCTTTTTTTCAGCTTTGCACTATGCTTAAGAGAAAAAAAATGACTGTAATGCACACCTTCTTGTGTCTTATTGCTTTATTAGCTAACAAGGTTTTAGACATCTATAGACAGGCTGACTGTTTTTACATCCATGTTTCTAAAACTAGCTCCTTATCCAACATGATCTTTGCAGAAAGATAGCTAAGGTAAGATTGAAAAGTAAAGACAAAGTAAAAAGTAAAACATTTCCATGTTGTTTTGGTTAAAATATATTTACAGTTATAGTTAAACATACAGTTATACAGTTATATTACAGTATATGTACAGATATCCAGTTATATTAAAATACTGTCATTTCTTAGGGGTCTATATACGTCACAGGCCGAAAAAAGACAACTTTGGACAAAATCCGATTTTATTGTCATTTTCATCTCTCCAGTGTCACCCAAATGAGGATGGGTTCCCTTTTGAGTCTGGTTCCTCTCAAGGTTTCTTCCTCATATCATCTAAGGGAGTTTTTCCTTGCCACAGTCGCCTCAGTCGCCTCAGGCTTGCTCACTAGGGATAATTTTGTCTAACATCTAGGACTGTTTGCATGTTTCTGTTTCTGTTTGCATGTTTTTTTGTTTCTTTTTTGGTTCTGTAAAGCTGCTTTGAGAAAATGTTCATTGTTAAAAGCGCTATACAAATAAAATTGAATTGAAAATTGAATTGAATTTTGTTTGTCTTCAGAATTCAGCCACAGCGACGTCCGATGGGTTTTCCCAGACTGCCGCACCTATTATTTCTTATCTTTCAAACTTGGATAAAAGCATCTGCAAAATGACTAAATGTAAATGTACACCGCTCATGCCTTCCTCTGGAAGAACATTCCAGCACCCCAGTTCCCTGACCTCCTGATCATTGGCCCCGTCCATCATTACCTGCTCCAAGTTTATCTCAAACAATGACTGAATATAATGTTAATGAGTTTGTTTGATCATCTGCCATTCTGAGCCTGGGTTTCTCACTGCCTGTGTTCGTGTTTGGACTGTTGTTGGATCCTGTGTGTTTTGCATGCTCATTCCCTGGTTTTGACCTTGCTGCCTATTTACCTTTGTTCTGATTTTTGGACTGTGGACTGCCAGACTGTTTATTAAACTCTGCAGTTT
Source organism: Pangasianodon hypophthalmus (assembly GCF_027358585.1). Classification (NCBI taxonomy): domain Eukaryota; kingdom Metazoa; phylum Chordata; class Actinopteri; order Siluriformes; family Pangasiidae; genus Pangasianodon; species Pangasianodon hypophthalmus. The sequence goes on from NC_069716.1 coordinate 27,329,181, forward strand.
CTCAGCATCTGCATTCTGTCTCACAACTTCAGTGCTATTCAGACTGTGGGCTGGAAAAAGGAACTGTTGTGAGGGAATAAGCTGAATGAAGCTGAACTCATAAACAAGTTTAGATGTATAACTGTATATAACATAGGCCTGTACACTATGTTCTTTGTTTAGTCTGCCAAACTATGAGTAGCTCCTACATGACACCTTCATGACAACTGACATAAAGCTAAATAAACATTTCTAAAGGCGTATTCCAACAAACTTCAACTGTCAAAATGACAGCTTTATTCAATTTTGACATCAACCTGGCATAAGATTGTGTTATGATACTTTCCAGTCTGACTTGCTGTATGTATATACCCCAGCACTGTTGAAATCTCATATCTATTTGGCAAGAAGGTGTTGATTGATTTTCTATAACAGCAGCTCAGAAAATAGTGCAGCTCCAAATTACACGTTTATATTAATTTCGCTCTTTCTAATATCGTTATCGTTTCTATGCAGAAAGCAGCTCATTCATAGAGACTTGCACGGCACACACGCCACGTAAACGGCTTCATACAACTGACTTTGTAGCTCACTGCACTTCTGGTATTCATAGTACTGAGAAAGTCTCTGTTTCAAATTTAATACAGTACTGAAAAAAAGTCACACTTATTGAGGTGCTTTAAATTTTACTTGCATATCAAAGGCTAGTACAGCACTTTGCTATTTTTCCCCAGTTAGGATCAATCATTCATGGCCTCCTCGTTGGAACTGCTGCAACTCTCAGTAGTAAATTATTGGCTCCAAATCCCTACCAAGAAAAGCTTCCCCCGTTTAATATTTCAGTGTTTTACATTCATATTTCATGATTTCAGCTGTTCCCTCCCACATGCCCTTTGTCAGTGAGGATCCTGTGCTGCCCAGGAGCAAGTTTATTAGACAATTACAGCAGCAAAGACAAAGATCAAAGCTGGAGCAGAATCGAGAAACTTCTCTCTGGAGTATCTCTGTTAGCCCAGCATGAACCTCTCGTCTGAAGGGTTCATGAGTCAGGCTCTGGGATCTGGAGATGTTTCATAGTAGTAAATCAAAGCGACTGGCTCCTTCACTACTCATCTACAAGACTATACCACAAGTCTTAGCTTAGCTACGGATAACTGAGTAACGTGAATGACCAAGAACCTTCATACTGGCATGTGCAAAAGTTTGCATCGACTTTTGAACTGCTGTGCCACAGGGCAGCGTAAACACACTGGGTAGAAAGCGCTCTCAGCCCTCTTCCGCATACACAAGCGTGAACTTTTCCACATACACAAGCGTAGACACTATTTTGCTTTGCATTCAGGTTTTTTTAAAACAATTTCTCAATGCATTTCACTGTCTTTAATTGGCATTATACTTCACATACAATAATGATTGTTTGGCAAATTTTGGTTCTCTAGAAAACATTTCTGGGAATCTCTTAGAGATCTGAATTTGTGGCCAACAAGAACAAATAGCACATAGAAAAAAACTTATTTACATATAATCATCTACCTCTACTCTGCACATAATGTAATTCATAAAGATATTCTTTATAAATGATCATCAACATGCCAATATTTCCCAATGTATGCACATTTACAAGTAACAAAAACAAACTGTGTATGTTAAGATATTAACAGTGCAAAGGTTTGCATTTTTCTTTCTGAATGTGACGTACATATTCGCTAATGACTTGTAGTCCCAATCTTTTCTTTTTTCTCTTGTGCGTCTGTTATATATGTTGTAACTCTGCCAGATGTCATACACCTCTTTCTTTCTTGAAGACTGAGAGGATAATAAAAAACTTTACAAAAAAATTACACCCACATCAATTTTTCTAGATAACTTGTAAAGCACAACAACAAGTAAAAAGCTTTTCTGGAAAAATACTAAATGTATTCCTCAATTGTTTTCATAAATATTTATCAATTCTTACATGCAAGTACTGTAGATACAAAATTATCCATATAATCAAATACTTCACCTATCATTTTGCATCTGTAGATGAGCTGGATTAATTGGGGGCAGACTCGCGTCACTGTGCTGGTTTCTGATGCGTGACTAGCATCAGCGATAAGATCCACATTTAGATCTGACTCAGACCTCCTGCTGAGCTCAAAGTACAAGGCAAAAAAACATGTAGCTCTGAGGGTCCCACCCCAGTGACGAGTGACGGTTTGGTACCTGAGAGTGTAATGAGTAAGGCACAATTCTGACGTCAGCGATAAAGCCTCATTTATGTTATGAGTTCAGTTATAAGATTTACTTCACCACAGATTTGCAGTTTCTAAAATAACACATACATGAAAATAGTATAAAAAAGTACTTTCGAGAGGAAAGACATTTTGTAGGCAAATTAAATATTAATGCTATTCTTCATTTTACGTAATGATTTTTGGTTTTTTTTTGTTTTTTACACGTCAAAGGGTGTTGTTTATTCATAAATGCTATTTAATGAGTACATTTCAAGGCATCAAGGTCAAAAACTTGTGTACATAGTTCATCATTTTCACAGTGTGTCCAGAAACATTTATTTATTTTATTACAGTTTATTTATTTGTAAAAGCTGTAATTTACTGTTATCTTTCCCAAAAAAATTACAGCTTTTACAAATAAATAAACTGTAAAAAAATAAATAAATGTTTCTGGACACACTGTGAAAATGATGAACTATGTACACAAGTTTTTGACCTTGATGCCTTGATGATGTTGGGAGATGTATTACATCTACAGTTATACAAAATAAATAAATAAATAAATAAAATAATAATAATAATAATAATAATAAAATAAAGAAGTAATAAGAAGTAGGGCTGGGCGATATGACCAAAATATCATATCATGAGTCTCGAAGACATTTCTATGATACACAATGTACCACAACAAGAAACCTCTGGCAAAACATTAGTGCTGTGATTTTTAAAAACTTTTCTAATTTAAAATGTAGAATTGTATTTATTACAAAAATAAATAAATAAATATTTAACACTGAAAAAGGAGGAAAAATGAAAAATCTGTAAAAATCTCACAAATCACAAAAAAAAACAAGTGCTTTAACAGGTTGTAATTAAAAAAAAAAAAAAAAGAAAAAGAAATATGAATAAAAAGATATCCACGGTATCCCAGAAAAGCATGTTGTGACGTCATTGATCAGGATGTCCATGTGTGTGTCGTCACTTCTAATGAGAAGTTTGCTAGCTGGAATGTAAACTTCCATCAAACGCAAGAGAGGGAGAGAGAGAGAGACAGAGAGAGAGACAGAGAGAGAGAGAGAGAGAGAGAGAGTTTAGATAGCACGCGCAGGACTAAGAGACATTCATACATACCGGAGCAGCCGCGATGTCGCGAGACAGAATTCCACCGACGTCTTCTGTCGGTCACGTGCACGCGTGAAGACAGGATTCTTCACGTGTTTTCCGTCCAACACACACACTCATAAACACACACACACACACACGTACACACACGCATAGACACACACGTGCGCGCGCCTGTGCGGGGATGTGGCGACCATGGCATGCGCGAGGAGGATGAAAACTTTGGCGTCGACGTGCGTGATCCTCAGCGGCATGACCAACATCGCGTGCCTGCTGTACGTCGGCTGGATCACCAATTTCGTGCACGAGAAAGATCCGGAGAGAAGTTGGAGGAGGATAAGGAGAGACGCTGCGCATCATCGAGAGACTGGAGCGGCTGGAGAACGTGGTCAACTCACACATCCAAGGTACAAACCTCACGCGCGCCGTGCTTACCTTATTCCATTTCTCAGAAAAGAAAAAATACAAAAAAAACTTTAATACATAAAAAAAAAAAACTCATATAATGTTTGATTTACTCCAGATCTTCTGCAAACTTTACATCCAGTCCACTACTTCACACGACACAAGATTCATGTGAAGCATGGGTTCTCGAGCCTTTTTACACACACTGACCACTTTAAGTGTAAATATATATAATAAATTGATCCAGAAACTTTATGTACTACGCTCAGCTTTATCTACATCCATCACCTGTGCTGAAGTCACTGGAGTAACTTCGTACTTATCTGACAGGAGTGGAACCCAAGCGCATGTGCCTCAGTGTTATTCATCCTGAGATGCTTTTCTGCTCAGCACGGTTGTAAAGAGTGATTGTTTGAGTTAGCTTTCCTGTCAGCTCTAACCATTCTCCTCTGACCGCTCTCACGAATAAGACATTTCCACCCAGAGAGCTGGATGTTTTTGTTTTTCGCACCATTCGACATAAAACTCTAGAGCTGTTGTGGGTGAAAATCCCACGAGATCAGCAGTCAAAACAACGATGGCTCCCGTCACCGAGGTCACGTTTTCCCCTCATTCTGATGTTTGATATGAACACTGAACTGATGCTCTTGACCTGCATCTGTGTGATTTTATGCATTGCCCTGCCCCCACATGATTGACTGATTGGATAATTGCATGAATGCGCAGGTGTACAGGTGTTCCTAATAAAGTGGCTGGTGAGATTCTCCTCATCCCTGCTGTAGTAATGCACGGATCTGAATTACCTGCAAGAGCCAGGACACATTTTAGCCTAATATTTACAGCTCTGAATACATTCGTTGAGTTACGTAGGAATTAACTTTCAGACTGAAATGTTCTTATCTCAAATTGCCGTGCTAATTTGCCCACTAATTTGTCAGAGCACTTGTGTTAGCTCATTAACAAACCTGTTCTGGTGTCTTTAAGTGACAGATGAAGTTCAACGGATTCAGCTGTTCTCTTTTCCTTTGTCATTTTCATGTCTTTGTATCCAAAGGAAACAGTAGGCATGGCCATCCTAGTGGAACAAACTCATTATCTGTTTGGCATCCGGAGCCATTGTTTGTGCTCATATGAGGTCTGTCTTCGAGGAAATTACTTTTTTTTTTTAATATTAACCAAATTTCTGGAATAACAATGACAATAACATATTTTTTCCACATATTTTTTTTCTAATCAGAATTATTCAAGTCACATGTCCCACTGGCACTCACATGACATGACAAAGTCTTTTATACCGAAAGTCATTTATTTTCAATAAAAGTTGCCGATTTATAGCAACAACAGGCAAAGAAAGCAAAAGTGGGTTTAATTTTATTTCTACCACAGTGCTATTGCATTCTCAGTTCTGATTGGTCAGGAGGTGTTGATTAGTTTTCATGTTTATATTAATACGCAGGTTCTAATAAGTTATCGTTTCTATAGTAGCAGCTTAGACAGGGACCTAAATGGCAGATGCTCCACATGAACAGATTTTTAAAAATGTGTACTTGTTGATATTACTTATGGAATTGTAAGTCAGTAAGTTTTATAACACAGGAAAGTTTTCCAGAAGTTTACGATTTCTGGTTTCTCGGTAACATGATAAGAGCCTGGTGAGGGACCGACTGTTTATAGCTGCTGTAACGTAAGTGAGAACAGGAACTGTTACGTTCTACAATGTTAAATATAACTGTAAACGGATCGAATGTATGACTTGTTCTTGAATAAATAAAAAATAGTAAACTCTGCTCTGTTACATCACCCTGTTATTGATTATTTTCCGATAACAGCATGACAGCAGAGTGTTTTATTCCTTACATAAATGAGAAGTGATGTGATATAGTGACTTCCAAATGTTATCCATGGTCAGATGGTTGGCTTTGGAGATCTTTTGTAAGTTGCTATGAAGTTTGTGTGATACTGTTGCACTAGCCACATGCTACTAGTGCAAGCATGACAGTGAAATGCTTATGTTGAAGCTCAGGTAAATTGCTTACATACTGTATATCATAAGGCACAGAATATACAACACACACATCTCATTTAGACGAAAAGATTAAAACAGAATGAAATGATTACACTGAGGTGCAGCAGGTACAATTGCCACCTCACGGTTTCAGGGTTATCGCTACGATCCTGAGCTCGGGTTACTGCCTGGGTGGAGTTTCACATGTTCTCCTTGTGTCTGTGTTGGTTCATCCGGGATTCTTCTGGTTTCCTCCCTTTTTCCAAAAACATGCCAGTAGGTGGAATGAGTGAGTGTGTGTGTGTGCGTGTGTGTGTGTGTGAGTGTGTGTGGCCCAGTGTTCCTGGGATAGGCTCAGTATCCACCACAACCTTGACCAGGATAAAGCACTTATTCAAAAGATGAATGAAAGAATGCGAAACAAGTACAATAAAATACGCCATGCAATATAATGACAACAAAGCGAGCAGTGTAGATTTACTGCTGGAGTGAACCCGAGTCTCCATTCCTGCCTGTAGGAACATGCTGCGTTAAGAGAAAAATGGGACAAAGTAATGGAGATAACGCATGAAAATATGTAGTGATGAGTGGGTGATGAGGTAGAAGGCATTTGCGTATGTAATGTTGTTGCTGGATTTACATCTTTCCTTGTATTGCATTTGTTCCACAAACTGTTTAAACACGACGTCATTTTGTTTTTGTCTTGTAGAATGAATTATGTTCTGCCACAGGCTGTACATCCGTAGTGTGATTGAATATTCCGGTTTGTACTAATGCTCATAGCTCACACACACACACACGCACACACACATGCACTCAGGCTGATCTCTATAAAAGAGAGGGGATGATTGTAACTCCAAAGACAGCAGAAGAGTGCAGGATTACGCCAGAGTGACATTTATTCCCCCAGAACGTATTAAAAGTCACAGAGTTTGGTTTTTACGCTCATCTGAACCGTCTGATTAGATCGTCATTGGAGGAAACGGGAGCTCTCAGTCCACTTCTGCTTTAGGATGAAGCAGTTTAGTGAAAGAGATAAAGCGAAGCACGTTAACAGCTGCATCGTTCCTGCATTTGCTCTCTCTCGCAGTGAGACACAGCCTCATTAGTGCGAGGCAGAAGCAGTGGATGGAGGGTCACAGTGCTAACACCAAGCGTGCTGAAGCTCATCAGTGTCAAAACCGTGGCTTTTTTTTAATTGTGAAGCGCTGGAAAGGAGTAAGGAAGAAAATTATATGACTGCTAGAGAGGAAAAAATTAGGGCGTGACTGATATGGAAATTTTGTCACAGATATGGATTCCTAAAAGCTAAAAAAAAAAAAAAAACAGATAAGATCGACCCAAATAATGTTATGTAAATTAAATAAAAGAGACGACAATAGATTTAATGGAGGATAAGAATGATCTTTAATGCATAAAAATATATATTTAATCACTGATCCTTTTCCTATAATAGCATGTCCTGAAGTGTGTTGTTCCTCTTAGACGACAACAATAAAGCAACGATTATGTGTTTTTTATTTCTTAAAGACAGACACATCATACATTTTATCCATTTATAGTTACATCTAATGTTGCGGACTGGCCACAGTTGCTGTTATCACGTACATCATAGCGACTAAACAGTTGTTCCCTCACTAGTCTCTCTCTTTTCTCTCCTTTTCTCTCTCACAAAAAATATGTTGTTAGAAATATATATATGCTATGATTTCTGCCAATATCTATAATTTGGTACAACATTTATATCAGTTTTGCTCTAGTAACAGCAGTTGTAATCAGTGCCATGGTCTCAATATTTACAGCATGCATAAAGCAAAAGCTGTTAAGCAATCCAACAAAATCAACAGCGTAAAATACACATTCATTCACTGTCCACTTTATTAGGAACACCTATACATGCGTGCAATTATCATTCAGTCATGTGGCATTTGTCTCACACAATATCATGATTTTTTTTTTTGTCACCAATCAATGAATTCATGACCCAATAACGTGATCATATCAACATGTGTAACAGAAATGTCAGAGTGAAAGCTGCACAAATGCCAGTTTTATTCCAAGCATGATGCCTTGAGAAAATAATCACTGCAGAATCATCCACAAAAACCTCCCAGAAGACTGAATTGGGGGAAAGTTGTTTACTTTTTTGCTTCAACAATGACAAATAAATCTGTATTTCGGAAAACAGGACAAAACCATTCAGTGCAGCTCACTTTGTGCATTCCTTCCGCTGTTCTGTATGAAAATGCTTTAATGACTGAGCTGAGTCAGAGGCAGGGTACGAGTAAGTATACCTACTATAGAGACTGATTATGGCTGAGTCACCCAAACCCCATGCGCTCAGGCAAAGAGTGGGATATTATATGACAACCATTAGCTGTAATAACTGGAATGTTTCAGAAAAACACCACTGTAGCAACCTGCTCTGTTTTAAATGGAAGAAACTGACCTGAATTTTTATTGATTCTGATTTGGTCAGAAGATGTTGATTAATTTTCTATAACAGCAGCTCTGACAGTAGTGCAGCCTCAAATCACAGGTTTTTCTAATACATTATCGCTTCTACAGTAATGCAGACGAATTTTAAAAACCGTGTAATGATTGTTTTGGTCACATTTTCTGTAATGTTTATTTAGCATTTATGGAAGGAGTCTCCAGTGTCAGCAATTTGTAACCATCATACATGAAGCTGTAATTTTAAGTTTTCCAACACAAAAATGTGCTGCATTTTTTTGTCTTATTAACTTCAAGAGAGAGAAAAAAAGAGGCTGGTGAGGGAACAACTGTTTATAGCTTCTATAACATAAGTGAGAACAGGAAAGAATTTGTTCCACAACATTAAATGATAATACTATAAACCGATAAAAGCTACAGTATATTGTTAAAAATAAAAATAAAAATGTGTAAATTGCTGTTGTATAAGAGGAATAAAACACTTCAGGATGTCCTGTTATGGGAAAATAATCAACTTCAGCGTGGTAAGTGACTCTGCTTCATCGCACCATTCCTTCACTAATTATTTTCCTTTAACAACATTCCCCCAAGTGTTTTATTCCTTACTTAGTTTGTTTGAACTGTCTTCAAGCAAAAACGATGCATCATTTATGCTGAGGTTTTCATGTTTTAATTCCTGCTGCTGAATCAGATGGCAGTGAATAAACATGTTTTAGAAAATATGGTCATACCCCTGGTTACCCCCACCATGGTTCCTGTGCCTCAAGGCGAACACTTTCCTTTGTTTTCGATTAAAAATCGGTGGCAAATTGGGTTGCATCGTGTTGCATCATACTGTATTGAATATATGCTGTTTTAAATGGAGCATCCATTGGATTATTGATCACATCAAGCTGTGGTCTCAGGCAGAAAGAGCCTTAATGAATACAGCAACAACAACAACAACAACAACAACAACTACGCAAAGGCAGTTTGTTAAGGCAGTTTGAGCTTTTTGCTTTGTTAACCGTATCAGTTCTACTGGCAAGAACCTGTGAAAAATCTAAAATGCGGAGTGTTTAGTGTGAAATCTCTTGTCTGGCTGCTCTGAGGCTTAAATCGATTTCATGCCTAAATGTCAGCTTCCGCACATCGTCGTCATTCAGGTCAGACAATGATAACGTGCCCATGTTAATGTTAATGAAGCTCCCTGACTCCCTGACTCTCCAGTGTAGTGGCGGCTTACTGAGCAGAAACTCTGTATGTCTTGCTCAACAGCGCTCCTTATGTATGGTCTCGTACACTGAGAGATGTGTGGTTCTTCCCTCAAGGACTGAGGCTGGTGCTCATTTTTCTTCTCTATGCACCTGCTCCAGGTAATCAGTTGCTGCAAAATATATGGGCTGCCTATTCATGCCTGTGCCAAGCGACCATCTAGCGCTTTCATTTATTACCTCTGTATCTGCACAGCTGAGCAGATTTCCATAGAACATTGTGCTTATTAGAATTTCCTGTGAAAATTTAATCACTGAAATGTTTCAGGCGTGCACATTAGCACGTTGTCGCCGTCTGCACAATGCGCTATGTACTACACATTACTCACTTGACTTTTGTTGCATAATCACGCCTCAAATTAAACACAAAGTACTCATGCTTGGTGTGTCAGTCTTTCAGCAGTAATTAAGCCTCAGCACTCCCTGGTGGCTCCGCCCCTTCTGCTAAGTACAGGAGGCAGCTACTGTTTAGTGTGAAAAGTGTCCAGTATTCCACAATTCATTTCTCATTCTCTGTAGTACATCATGCATGCATTAATAATACACTACATCTTGCTGAATTTCGCAGGGAAACATTCTACTCGCAATGATAGTGCTAGTGCTAGAAAAGCAGCTAGAAAAAAGGCAGGGCTTCCACAGTGCTTTTATTTTCACACAAGGCATGAGTAGTTTTGTACATATTTCTACTGTCACATTACTTGCAAAAAGAAAGGTAAGGTTGTGGTTTGATTGCACTCTACTGCTACTTCCCCTCCTCCAGATAGAGCTACGCTGATCAACGTAGCATCGTATTGCAAAGTGGTACATTTATCACTAATGCTTTAGCTAATATTTAGAAGCTAATTATGAAAATATGTTGACAGAAACTTTAAACTACTTAAAGTTTTGGTTGGGAGAAAAATCCTGAACTTTAAAAATTATCCTCTTGTTGTATTTGGGCAATGATTAGGCTGAAGTTTGAGAATAGACATGCATCATGGGAGGTACTTGCAAAAGTTTTCTGTCAGAACGTTAACCAGTTAAGCTGAATCCCATCCAAGCATATATCTGATCTAATGAAGGTTAAAGATCATGCTCGAAGGATTGACAGTGATTCTCTGGCAGTTGTGGGATTCAAAATTACAACCTTCTGTTCACTAAGCACTACTCCTGCCCCTGGTGTAGTTATCTGTGTGTGTCAGGTTCAGTTGATCTTATTTCCAGTATCACCTGTGATTAGCTTTGGACCGCCCGGGATCTATCTTCCACCACTTTGGAACCTGTCGTGTCCATTTAACTGAGGTCCGAACTCATTTAAAATTCCAATTAATTGGCGTCTAATGAACCATTTAGCCGGCGAGACTCTAAATGAAATTGGATCACATCCAGAAGACACAGTGCTGATATTCATTAAGTCTACAGCGTGCACTCAGTTTGTCTCAGTTGGGGTCTATCTGGCTCATGTCTGATCTCCAGAGAGGAAAGACCCGTGTGTAATCAGACTGGAGCTCTAATAATCCTTTCACATGTGACCACTGCTGAAAAGGAGGGGTTTAGGTTTAATCAGCACGGATCATGTGATGCTTCACAGTCCAATCTGAGAGCAGAGTTTTATCTCTGGGATATATTACTGTTTTGGGACGGCCCAAATGGAATAAACGGTGGATATGTGGGCCAAACTAGAATCCTTCTTGAATGAAATGTAGGAGTGGGCAATACTGATACTGATACTGATACTGACACTGACACCTGTCGTGCTGAAAGGTGAAATTCCTTTTCATCTTCAGCTTACTAGCAGACACCTGAAGGTTTTGCATTAAAATCGGCTGGAATTTGTAGTTGTTCATGATTCCCTCCACCTTGATAAAAGCCCCAGTTCTGGCTGAAGAAAAGCAGCCCTAAAGCATGATGCTGCCACCACCATGCTTCACCGTGGTTATGGTGTTCTTTTGGTGATGTGCTTTTTTTTTGCACCAAACATGCCTTTTGGAATTGGTCTCATCAGTCATTTTGCCACATGGCTTGGGGTGATTTAGTTGAGGTTGGATGTTTTTTGTGAGAAAGGGCTTCCGTCTAGCCACCCTACCCCACAGCCCAGTCATGTGAAGAATATGAGAGATTGTTGTCACATGTAATCAGTACTTGTCAGATATTCCTGTCACATGAGTAATCAGTACTTGTCAGATATTTCTGCAGCTTCTTTAATGTTGCCGTAGACCACTTGGCAGCCTCCCTGGTAAGTTTGTTGTACCTCTCTCCTGATCGATACCTTTCGACAGTGGGACCCTGTACAGGCTTTGTAAGCTCTTTGCAGACCATGGCTTCAGAAGTCAGATGGAACTTCAGAAGATGTGAAGAAAGCCCTACAGAAACAGCTGGTCTTTATTTGGGGTTAATTAGAATAATTTCATTGATGACAGCTGTATGATAATTACTTTTGAACATGAGATTGAATGTGATTGGTTCATTCTGAACACAGCCACATCCCCAGTTATAAAATGGTGTGTTCACTTATGCAACCAGGTTTTTGTAAGTTTTTTATTTTCCCTGTTTTTCCCTAAAATGTTTCAGATTGTTTTCCACTTTATTTTTATACAGTGTAATTTCACACTAAATGTAATTTCTGACATGATTTATTTGGCTTCACTTCTTTAAAAATCACAAAAAAACCTGCCATTTTAACAGGTAGACTTTTTATATCTACTGTTTATAAATAATTATCACGATGTGACTGCTACATTTTGGCGATACACAATATATACGTTTGCTAACAAAGTGACAGCAAAACAGTATTGCATTTTTTTTAAAAAACTGAAAAATTAAGTCTTTTTTTACCATTTCAAAAACAATTTCAGCAAGTCATTTGAACAAAACCATGAAAAACCTTATTACAACATGTCACAATATCCCACAAAATCTCAGCAAAGTGTATTGTGACATTATTTATCATGATATTGATATGATATCAAATCATATTGCCCAGTCCTAATGACCAGCGCATCATACATTTTTATCCGTTTATAGTTGCATTTAACAAGTTAGAGACTCTGGAGACTTTGTGTGTAAATATTAAATAAACATCTCCCTATGGAAATCAACGATTACATATTTTTCTTTGGTAAATAACTGCAAATGTCCCTGTGAATTTGCCCTTACTGATAGAAAAATAATGTGACAGAACAAGTGCATTGATATAAAATTAAGGGGAAAACAGCATTAACCCTAATTTCAAACAAGTGTTTTCAGGGAGAAAATTGCAGCGTGTTTGGGCCATAGCTGTCTTCCCACACTCACACAGCTGAATATTACACATGATTTCACTGAAAGATAATTGTATTTTCATTGACACACACGTTCCTCCTGAAGACTTTAATAGGATCGCCTAAAAAGAAACTCACTGATGTAGTTTTGCTCTCTTTTTTTCCTTCCTCATTCTCCAAATCCTAACACTGACTCAAGCAGAGGTATTGATCAGTATAATTACTTCTTAGCAGCAGGAGTGTGTGTAATGGAGTGAACGTCAATATGAGGCTCGAGTGGCTGCCTCTGATAACCTTGTAGTGTTCGTGTTTGTCTTTGACTCATTGTTGCGTCTCTGCATGCGGCTGACTGGTCCAACTGATAAGAATATAATTAATAATAATGGAATATAAAATGAAACATTGTGATGATTAAATTAATATCGATATTATTATTATTATAACTGATGCAGATTGGTGTAGTTGGCCTTATGACAGACGTTTTGGAGAGTTCACTGTCAGAAAAATGTACTTTAGAGAAACGTCTACTACAGAGTTGTTGAAATCTCGAATCTGATTGGTCAGAAGGTGTTGATTAATTTTCTATACCAGAAGCTCTGACAGTAGTTCCAGCTATAAGGCAGATCACAGGTTTATATTAATGTGCTCATTTCTATGATAACAACTTACACAGGGTCTTGTATGGTGGATGCTCCACACACATGGATTAATTGTTGATATGGTGAGGAGGTTGAAGGTTTATGTAGCATTTTAGTGTATATATGTTAGCCGTCACGCTGCAGTGGCCGAGCTGGATTACTGGAAGATTTAGCACACACTGTGCTTAGGCGCTCGTTCACTGTTTAGCTGTCATTTTCTTGCTTTCAGCTCTCTGTGAGCTTTAAATTTTATGGAGTTTTATGGGCGTGGATAAAATGGAATCAGCTATGTCATGAATGTGCTTGATAATTTATGGCTGTTTGGTGTTTATCAACATATTATCACGAATCCCCTCTGAGGATGTTGCTTTAGTCTGTACTTTGGCTTAGCCCGTGCTCTTACTTTGACATTCTTTGCTTTCACTTCCATATGCATGTCATCTCTATTGATCCCACCTGTTACATGTTAAGTTCATAATTAGTTTGAATAACCTTTTTAACTTCCATGTCTTCCTGTTTTTTTTTTCTTAGTTACTTCCTGGTTTTGATCCTCGCCTATTTCTCTCTTATCGCAATGTGGATTATCCCTTTTTGATGCTGCCTACCTGTTATTTGAACCGCGCTGTATACTGTAACATTTAGTTCGGTGTGGTCATGAAATCATTTACATACAACTTTACTGAGGCCTACTGAGAGAAACCAAACAATCTCGCTAATTTGGGTCCTCTAAAGAAAAAAATACCCATGGTTTAATTGATTGACCGACAAGCTGACCTAACACTCACCTGAGTCAACTTGTAATATAAAATACAGTCCTTGAAAGAAGAATTGTTTCTGACAAAAAAAAAAAAAAAGTATATATTACCACTAATACTGCTTATATATTTAAAGATGGCATTAATGACATTCAGTTTGCTGCATTTAATACGGCTTCTGGCTGGAGAGCATATTGCAAAAGTATAAAGCTCTTATAACCATGCCTCTCGTTTCTGCAAAACCTGCGTCTGTGTGCATCTCTCTCCAAGCAGCACATAATTCCTGACATAATTTAGACATCTAAATACCGATGCGCACTATTTCCGTATGAACTCCTCAGTACATATATGCCTCTAGTGCATATATAGCCTTTAAAGAGGGGAAATGGGTAAAAGAGAAAAGTAAAAAGAAAATGCCTTTTTCTCTCAAACCATGACAATTGGATGAGAGCAGTAATCTTTTAATCTAGCTTTATAACCAAGAGCATTCACGTCATCGTGATTTCCCTGAGGGGCTTTAACTATGTGTCACCACTGACTCATATGTTCATTTATTCATTCGCTTATTCACTTATTTATTGCTTTCAGGTTTCTTAAGTGACAGTGAGGCATGAAAAGTCAGGTCAAGTCTGATTTTATAGTCATCTCTTTAATATGCACTTTTCAAGTGGGACAAATGTCACGCATCATGGACACAGAACACTGAACATTCACAGCAACACCGCAGCTCAATACAAACAATTACAAAAAAACTCATTAGACAACAGAATAAGGCACAGAGAAACCTACAATTTTTATTCTTATCAATTCAGATTCTGTGAATTTGCAAATGAAAACACTCCTAAATCCCAGCCTTAGAAATACTGATTGCATACTTTTCTGGCCACAAGCTTCTGCATCTCGAATGTTGCATATGATTGGCTGTCTGTGCATCCATGTGCACACATATTAATTATTTTAGTTCATGAATGAGTCGGTTCTTGATTTGTGGTGATGGTTGAGAGATGTATTTTGCTTTTTGCCTTTTTTGTAGATAAAAAAAACTGTTGTAGATAAGACAAACCTGTTCCTCTTGCTGCATGATGTGATCAAAATGCTCCAATTCAGTTAGTGTGAAAGGTGAGACGTGTGTTCGACTCTCAGCTGTGTGAATGAGGCATGACAGGGACACGTCACCTTTTAATATTGTAACTCTGTCCGGTTCAGAAAAAAAAGTGGAGCCATTTGGGATCTGAAAGATTCAAGTCTTACTGATGAGTCAAATGATTTGACGCACTAACACACTGACACACTGTAATCTGTAAAATAAATAGCACAAAACAGCTTAACCCAGTTGTTCCAGCTTAAAGACGAATCATTTTCTTCCTCAGTATGACGCCAGTATCAGACTCAGGAAGGAGGCGTGGCCTAATGTTTGAGGTGATGATAACGTAGTTCCAGTACAAAAAGTAAAGAAGCAAACTCTGACTCTAGACACCAAACATGACTTGGTTGATTAGCTACATAAATTTTAAAGTTATGTAGCTTTCAAAGTAAAAGTGTTTGTAATAAATTCACACGACATATGGCACAGCCATTATTAGACATTATTCTCTCTTTCGTTTTTACACTTTTTTCCTACCAGCCTGACAGAACGGCAGTGTTGTTTTCATGACCGTTAGTCAGCAGCCTGAGAGCCCAAAACTTGTAAATCCTCCTGCTGGTTTAGTAGTTAAGCGTCTTGTGCTGCTGGCGTGATTGTGACGGTTTGGCATCGTCTCAGGTGGGTCGAGGGAGGGGCATTTATTAGCATAGTACATAAAGAGCTAAACGGGATCACAGATGGTGGCATTTTAACACACCGCCTCTGCAGTGTGGAGTGTCACACTGTCAAGGGACAGAAAGAGAGGGAGAGGGTGAGAACTAAACACTGAGAGACAAGAACACAAACACAAGCAAGCAGTTAAAAAAAACCTGTTGGATATCACTGTGGCTGAATTCTGGAAAACAGCCAGAAATGATGAAAAATAAGGGGTTTGACCAAAATTGAGTGTTTCTCCCGATAATATTCTTTGACATCTCTATTTTAAGAAAACATGAATAGATTTCACCAAAACAGCATGGAAATGTTCTTTATTTAGCTTACTTTCTACACATTCAACATACAATGTTCATGTAAAATAAGCTTAACAAACAGTGCAGAATGCAGGCAGTGAGCCTAAAGGCATTTAAAACCTTTGTGAACTAACAATGTTTTCATATTTGTCTCAAATCATTGAGTCCTCATCCAGGCCTGATTCTGGGGTCTCTTGGGGGCGAGGCTCAGTATCACAGGTTTGCTTTTACATAGAAGCATTCCTTCTGGTCCGTGGATTGATTGCACAATTCCATATGGCGGTTTTGTGTAGGCAGGTTTGCAAAATGGTAGGCACTAGGTTCATTCGTTTCCTATTTTCTATTAGTTTTCTTTGTGAAAGCCTAAATGTCTCTGAGGCCCTCTATTGGCTGGCTGCAGTATAACATTTAACCCCGCCCATTCCCAAGTTCAGTTGACCCTGATAACTCCCTCAGTATTTTCCTTTCATGTGTTAAATGTGTTTTATAAGAGTTATTTAATGATAAGTAAAAGGGCGTGGTTAATGAGATGATTGACAGTTTTGTACATGGCAGCTAAGACTCATGAACGTGCATGTATTTTCCAACACGAATCTGATGCTCTTTACTCTATGACCATAGCAAACACTCAAAATATTTTAGTATGGTTATCCAGTCTCTCCTTTTTAAACAAACTGCACTGACAGAACGAGTGGAGAATAAAGGAGTGTTTCTCCGTTCAGATGGGTAACTTACTGCAGGTGACAGAGCTAGATGAAAATCATGGAGATCAGCGATTTTTTTCCTCAAAAAAAATAGTTTGTGTTGAGTGTAAGTCATGACTCGTTCAGTCATGACTCAAAGCTCTAAAATCTTTTCCTGACGAAGGTAAAATCAGTATACCTGTGAAAATGATCTGACTACAATTTAGCATTTTAGATGTTAATTAATAAGCTGTACTTGCCACTTAGTTAGCTGATGTGCCATCTTAAATTGCATTTCAGGTAATATCAGTGTGTGTCCTTGTGTCTGAGTGTCCATCATTAATATTGGCGGGTGAGAGGCGGGGCCACTGTCTACCGGCTGTGTCTACTGCAAGCTTCCTACATTGAAAGGTGACAAATTAAAGGAAATACCAACATAAAGTGTGTTAGTAAGGTGTTGAGTTACCACCAGCTGCATGAACAGCTTCAATGTGCCTTGGCATCGATTCTACATGTCTCTGAAACCATACTGGAGCGACAGACACCGTTCTTCCAAAAGATTTACATAATTTTCAGCATTAAACTATTCAGTGAGCCCACCTGCCCTTTGAATGGGGGCGGAGTCAACTCGCAAGAGACTACACCCATTAGAACAGAAGTGTTTCATTATAGGATAAAGGAGATCAGTCCGAAGAACTTTATATTGATTTGCATCAATGCTCCTTTCTAAGGGGACAATTGGACCAGAAACTATCCCAGAAAAATAAATAAATGCCCCCTAGAGCATAACAGAGCCATCAGATTTTCCTTTAAATTGTCTCGCGTTTGTAGTTCAACGGTCTGCAGGGTTTAGACTGTGTTCTCATTATGAGCTGTTCTCCTGAGACGAGGCTTGAACTGTACTGAACTGTAATCATCAGCTATTCTCCGGGATTATCAGCTGGAGTAATTAGAGGCATTGAAGCGTAACTCCTGATTCACTGAGCAGAGAGATCCTTTGAGGCGTGAGAAAGCTAGTTATATAGATGCTATGTCAGAAATCCATTGTGTCCACATACTTTTGGCCTTATAGTGTAACTGTTAGCCAGATAAACCTGATTTTATCTCCTGAAACCAAATAACATTTGTACTGAATGCCTCTTACTGCATCAGCGCACGCATACACACACACACACACACACGCACAGTGACACAGAGAGGAGATTGCCTACAAACCATATGGACAGAGCAATTAAATATCAATTACAGAGTATAATGATTCTGTACTGCGCTGTGTCAATGCGAAAATCACTTTGGGACATGCTGTTAATGGAAAATAATCAACTTCAGGCTGGTAGCAGTAACTTCACACCAGGCCGCATCACACCACTCCATCTTTGATTGATTGTTTTATTCTCCACATATAATACCATACATCAATATCATGCATATACAACGTCCTCAGGGACATGATGGTCCAAAAAATTAGCCTCAGCTTTTTTTCTCCTGTTATAAGCCATTAATCTGATCTTGCGTGTCTTCGGGAAGATTTCCCATCTAATCAATCAGACTTTATTAGACCACAAATGGGAAGTGTTGTTTAGGGATTTAGAGACCTGCAGGCAATGGCTGTGCATATCTGCTTCCTTTCCTACTTTATAAATGCCTAAACATTCATGAAAGAGAGAAACAAAAAACTGTATTCAAGAGGGAAACAGTTTGAAGAGTTGAGAACTGAGAGAAATGAATAAAAATTTCTTACACTGCACTTCTCTTCGTTGCTGAGACGTAAGGGCTCATTATATGAGTAGCGATGCGAGACGTTATTCAAATATCTGGATATCCAGAGTAAAAGGTGCGATTTGCCACAAAAACACTGTTTACTCCTTGACTCCACCTTCCATCTATGCTCACATACTGTATTCCATCTATGTCACATCACATCCACATTAGGTACCTAGCGAACTTTTCATCATTTTATTCTACTTGGCTAGATACAGTGTTAGCCAAAAACATGTGACATGGCATTCCTCTTCAGTAAGCGCCTTAACCTGGTCATTGTCACGGTGGATTCGGAGCCTATCCCAAGAACACTGGGAGTAAGTTTGGGAACACACACTGGATGAGACATCAGTGGGACACCATGAACACACACCTTTACACACTCATTCACAACTAGGGGCAATTTGGAGTCATCAGTTCATCTATTGGCATGTTTTTGGGAGGTGGGAGGAAACTGGAGAATCCATAGGGAACCCCCAAGGACACAGGGTAAATTGCACACAGACAGTAACCTGAGCTCAGGATCAAACCAGGGACCCTAGAGCTGTGAGACAGAAACACTACCTGCTGCACAACCATTCCACCCCAGCCTGGAGAAATGTAGCCAATCCGGTGTCCAGCTTCATCCTTTTACCTACATGGAGACACCTGTTAACTGCAAACACTTCAGCTCCGAGATTTATGCTTGCTTTAATTCTGCTGGCAACATTACTTTTTTTCCCACATTAACAATATTTCAGATTCCTTCCTAATTCCATTTCTGACCAGTAAAGACGGTGTGTGACAGTTACATGACTGATCGAGTCCATCCCAGACCTGTGTTTCTCCAGGTGCTTTTTTTTTCAGTCACACAATACACTTTGATCTCATTGTCTCCCACATGCAGCCTGGGAATTCCTTCTTACTTCCTGCGCAGTATATCACCGTTCTGCACAGAATGTTAAAAATAGTGTGACTGTATACATGCATGATTCCCATAATCCCTGCTAATGTAATAATCACTGTGACATACAATCACTGCAGATGTGTAATGCCAACATAGCCGCAGAGTTTGTTGTAAATGGAGCAGAGTCCTGCATGAGCCCAATTTTAGAAACCCATTCCTACCCGGTAGCCACAAATATCTTCAAATCAATTTGGTAAGCCAAACTGACCTATTTTTTTGTACAAAGACCTGCCAATCTGCAGCTGCACTCACTCATTAGGCTCAGCAGGTTTAAAATGGCTTATTTATTCCTCATGCAGTAACATTTTAAATGGAGGAGACCTGCTTCCCTATGTACAGAGCCAAATAACAACAAACTGGAAGAGAATAGAAAAGATGATTAAACGCTATATCCTTAAGTGCTGTTTTTTTTCTTTCTTTCTTTTTGTAGAAAGTATGTCAGTAAGTTTTCCGTCATGGGAAAGTCTTCAGGACAGAGATGTTTGCAGTTTCTCAGTAACATGACAAGCTGTATATTTTTAAGAGGGTGATAAGAAGAGAGACTAATGATGATATGTATTCATTTTCTGCTACTTATCATTAAGGGTGCCAATAATTCTGTAGGACACCATAAGTATCACATCCATGAGAGCTTGACTACAGTCCAGAAGATGGTACTGAGTTATATAATGGAAAAGTGCTCAGGTGGATTTTGAGGAGGCTGACTGCCTCAGGGAAATAAAATATAGAATTTGTTGCCATTTCATGTGAATTTATCAAGAAAAGTTAACAAAGTATGTAATGAATAGTATGTGAAAAGTCATACATTCATCATCCAAAACAAAGAATCAGACCTGGATCTGTGGTTCAAACCCTGGCCACATTTACAAACTCAGCTTCAGTAAGCTCTGATAAAGGTTGAAAGTCTACTCTCTGAGGACCGAGAGGCTGAGTGAGAGTCCGTATGAAGCGTGGAGGAGGTGGAGGAGGAGGATTTGGACTGAAAGAAGAAGGCTGGTGGTCAGGTTGAAGAAAATAGTAGTGAGTGTGGAGAAAAATATACATGAGCTATTTGGAAAAGCCTAAAGGAGTGATCGATGATTGTTGCCTCACGCTTTATATATATCATTCTTAGCATGGGCCGCTTCAACTGCAATTTCTCTGAAGGATCTTTAATAAGACGTATCTCACAGCCTACCTGCCTGTCACCACAATCTTCTGTTATTCCTGAAGACATGTTAGACAGTTGCTTAAGGATATCAATTTTCTCCTTCTCCTGCTGTCTATGCTTTGACTTTTCCTGCCTCATCTGCCAGTTTGAGTGGTGTGTTGCTCAGTCTTGCTGAGTTTTACATCTAGAATTTACAGTGTAGAGTTTTGCATGTTCTCCTTATGTCCTTGTGGGTTTGCTACGGGTTCTTTATTTCCTCCCACCTCCCAAAAACATGCCAGTAGGTGGATTAGTGAGTCTAAATTGCCTCTAGGTGGGAATGAGTGTGTGAATGTGTGTGTGTGTGTGTGTGGTGCCCTGAGATGAACTGGTGTCCCATCCTGGGTGTATTCCAACCTCACACTCGGTATTCCCAGGATAGACTCCGGATCCACCTCAACCCCGACCAGGATAAAGCGCTTACTGAGGGTGAACAGACGAATGAATGAATATCTCCATCACACCCCTACATTTGATGAAGCAACACAGGAGAGCTGAGAATTTCCAGTTGCTTTAATGTATGTTCACAAGCTTTATAGCACAATTTGGATTTTTTTTAATTTGTCTTTTTTTTTTTGCCTTGACAGGTTATACTCGTATATATATCACGGGCGAGTGTATTGTGACATAATTTATTGTGGCACATCGTCATATCACCCAGCCCTTTGAGCAAGAGCAGAAATAGTTTGCTTCTGTATTATTTCATGTTAATGATGTATTAATAAACAGCTTTCTTTCCACATATTTGAGAAAAGCAGCATAAAATAAACTCAAGCTTTGCCCCTGGCAGCCGTGACTCACTTGTTTCAATTATGAAAAAATAACTGATGCTTGTTAAACCCTCCTGCTGCTCACTCCGAGCTCTTTGCAGATTACCTGCTGATTCTGCTGAGCTTTAAAGACCTCTCATGAACCCGGGTTAGATGACTCCAGCTCGAGTACTTCTCGGAAGAGTTGTCAGGATGTGCGCTGGGCGACTGACAGAATGGGATCTGTCAGTGTTGGAGTATCTCTTGCTTTTTTTCTCACACTGACATCACGTTCAGATGAATTGTCAGCTTCCTATGAAGCCTGAAGTATGAATAAGATGGCATTTGGGAGACAGTCATCAAAAGTTTCCCAATAGTACTTTTTCACCGATCCTTATTAACTATAAGTCACGGCAACTTTGCTGTAATGGTCACGACTGACCCAAACAAAGCCAAGTTTCAGACTATCAGCAGTAAATAATCCTTGATCCAGGATGCGCTGGATCAAGTGCTATTTTATGTGCTGCTGAATATTGAGTGAGGAAGCCATATTGTTAAATTAAACCATAATTTTTCAGTGATTAATGCAATAATTACGACTAGGTCTAATTATGCAGCAATATACTGGCAATATACTAGACTCCTATCAGATTTATTTTAATGATTGCCATCTTCTTAATCATATAATCATCATATTAGTCTGTTTATTTAAATTTTATTTGTTGGTTATATGTTACATTATATTACATTGGACAGCAAAGGGAAAAAAAATTCCTTCTTTAGTCTGCATTTTCTATCCCTGATTTTTTTTTATTTTTGGGGAAAATGTCTCGGAGAAATCTCGCGACTTTGTGATTTACTTGTGATTCAATACAGTACTCAGCTCTCTTTAGCTAAGCTCACTAATAGTCACACTCAATTTGATTTCATTAAATAAAGAAGCCAAAAACTGGGATTGCAATTATAATACATTTAATTGTAGCACCCTGTCTTTTTTTGACCTTTTGTATCCTCTTGAAATAAGTTGCTTTATCTGAAATGTCTGAAGCTTTGTAGCGTCTCTGACCCCTGACACATAACATCCACTATGTGTTCTGTAGACTCTCTAATGACCCTCTGATTTCCTTCTAAAAAGGGCAGAGCCATCAGATGTCTTTTTCATTTCTGCAAGCGCGGGACCGGTGCTTATATAACAGGTCTCACTGAGAGTGTGACCTTCTCCACTGACGAGAGGTTCACTTCACAGCCTGGTCGTCTTCTCTGTCATGTTCTAATGACCAGAGAGAGAGAGAGAGAGAGAGAGAGAGAGAGAGAGAGAGAGATAGTTACGACAGATCACTGGAGTTATGAGTGGAGTTTTATTGGATTTTAAAACTAAATGCAAGGTTTTGTGTGAACAGCTCATTTGCAGATATTTTTTAGAGTTATTTCTTCATAAGGTCTGATTCGTGTTGGAGGACACACAGGTTGTAGTGACTAAAAATTCTTTCACATAAAGACACATTTGCAATGAATTCAGAATGTTGCATAGCTCAAGGCTTTGGAGCCAAAATCATTCGTGTCCTTGTGCATTTCCTTCCACTTCCCAGAAATGTGCCACTACGTGTGTGTGTGTGTGTGTGTGTGTGTGTGTATGTGTGATGCCATGTGATTGACTGGCTGGTGTCCCTTCTTGTGTATATCTATGTCTCGTTCCCAGCATTCCTAGGATATGCTCCAAATCAGTCATCAATTTTTGTTGTACTCAGCAAATCTAGCGATTATTTTCCTGTTCTAATGACAAAGTCAATCTCCAAATGGGGAATTTCACACATTTCGTATAATATAATGTACTGCACATAATCTCTAAATTAATTTTTATTAGCTTTAGATTGTCATAGTTGTATAATTTGTAGAAGTTTTGTTTTATATTCGTAGAATTAAATCAGTAGCATATACATGGAAGTCACTTATTACCATTATTACCATACCATTAATCTGAACAAGCTAAGATTAAACATGATAAATTTAACGAGCCTCATTAAACTGTGAAATTGCTACACTAGTATTTTACATATTTTACTACTGTGAATTATTCTTGCAGCTCAAACTTCTAGATAGTCCTGGTACATTTTTTTCAATAAATGGGGCCGAGAACCACCTGATTCCTCACAAAAGAGGCTATTTGACTGACGTCGCAGACCCACTATGATTGTCTCACTTCCTCAACGCTAACTGTTTCCAACATAACAGGATTCTGGGAACCGTTTTCAATCCAGTAACTAAATCTTGCTCTGAAATACATTGTGTTACAGTGTGAAAAAATGTATCTTTCTGTAGACCGGTGCACAAATGTGTCAAGACACATAAGTATGAATAAGCAATCATGATTCTGAAGCTTGTGGCCAGAAAAGTGTACAAAACAAGATGCACTAATGTGAATAAAATCTGCTCCTCTTCTTGTTCAGCAAGTGGCCACTTGTGTGATGTAGGTGTTACACACTTCCGAGTTGTGAGGGGAATTCGACAATGGGGATTTTAAAAATAGTATTGGAAAGGGGGGACATTCCTTATTCCTGGTTTAGCAAATGATATTTCAATTAAAAAAAAAAAACTTTAGTGATGGAATTTTATTATGTAATTTGTTGATTAATTATTCATGTCTATGTTTAAGACCTTGGATTTGTCATAATTATATGAAGAAAGGATTTTTTGGATTTGAAGATAAAAATTAGTGTTTGCTCTTTACTTAGCCGTTCATCATCACTCCAGTGTAGAAATGGACAAAAGACTGAGAAATTATGTGTAAGTGAAAGTAAAGATAATACATCATAAACTTAATTAAAAGTGGAAGCCAAAAATGTACTCAAGTGAAAGCCAAAAACTTGAGTACATTTAAAAGTAACAACTTTTTTGAAGAATTTTCTCTGATGAAATTAATGAAGTCGATGTCATGTTTTCATGTGAAAAGCAACTACGCCATTTTGCCTAAAAACATTACTCAATCTTTTTGTAATATTTACCGTTAGCTAGAATTTGACTTGCTGCCTAGTCCATTATGTTAGCTACTCGAACAGATGCTAGTAAAAACCTGGCATTAGCAAAGAAGACAGGCTGACTTACATAAATATAGCCAGCTGATGTTAGCAAATTAGCGAAACTCAACAATACCTCAACATGCTTTTTCAAGTTAAATGGAGTTCATGCCTTTTACGGAGGTACAAGTGACACCTCATTTTATACGAGTCTTTGCTAACTCCAGTATATTGAAGTATTATACTGAAGTAGGGCCAGGGCGCTCATCCTCAAGTTCAACACTGCACTCTGGTGCATTATTCATCATTCATTATTCATGAAGAGCTATAGCGCTAACTACATTGTGTAGTATGAGAAGGTTTTGTTTGGATGCTAACCTGAAATGATTGGATGCTAAACTAAACCCATTCGAGTGATATATATAGCATACAGTCATCGGCTGGATGAGAGTGCAATTATTCCATTTCTATAACACTCAAGAAAATGGAACTTAAGTCTAGTAACAAAGTACAATTACTCAAGTTATTCCTTGGCATGCCTATTCCTATGTCATAGCTCCATCATTTAAAACAACACACTCATCTGTTACACACTCACACACTTCCTAAAGGAGGATTTCAGTAAGTCAGGGTCTATGCTTCACCCACACTGACTCATCTGTAGCATTGCCAGGGGAGTGATTGTCCTTGGTGGTGAACTTCTCTGCATCAGGATGTACTGACTGAACTGCTGAGAAAGCAATACCATTCACTCTCCTCTTAAAACCCTTCACTGCTATTATTAAGTCGGAAATGTCACTGCATCTTCTGCAGCGGTGTTTCTGTTTTTCTAAGTGTGATGAGTTGCTAATGAAACACTATTCCGTTCGAAAGGCACCATTTGGAGAGAGATGTTATTCAGGTTTTGCGTTGTTCTTTCGCCTCTAAGTTTAACAAGGCAACAATTAAATGTGATTTGGTGTTGCTGTGTAAAGAACAATCCAGCAGCTGGGAAAACAAAAGCATCCGAAACACCAATTATACCAGAAATGCAGGCTTTGGTTTATGGGTCTGTGCTTTTTAACTGTAGCATAAGGTGCTCTAAATTCGGCCACTGAGGTGCTTTACATTTTTTTCTTCTAAGGAATACTGAATGCAGGAGATCTGATTTCAACTAGACCAAGCTGTCAAAATGAAAGGCCATTTATAAGATAACATGTGCAAAAAATCATAAATGTAAGTGTGTTTATGATATGTAACATATGTATTTGTTTTTCATATGTATTTACATATGAAAAACAAATAGAACAGGAAACATGCTTTCCAAATTTCGCCACCATTTTACGTTACATTTTACTTTGTAAACTTTTGTCTCATAAGGAATTGGTGTTGTGTTGTTATAGGAAAATAAGCAGTGTTATATAAGCTATAACTGTTTTATTTCTCTTATATCACAGCAATTTTGCAAGCATTCACATTTTTTGCTTATGTAAGAATGATATATTGTACTATTTATCTGTTTATAGTTAAATTTACTGTTGTGGAACATCCAGGAAACAAGTATGTTCCTGTTATCGCTTATAGCTATAATACTATAAGACCCTTGCCTGAAATTAACTGTACGGAGGCAGTTTATGAAGAATGGCTTAATAAATAAACAAGTATTTATTAAATTCAACACCAAAAGTGTCTCTGAACAGAAAATTGTCCAAAGCTCAAAAAAGAAAAGTTAATCTGAGCTCAGTTTGATTTTGGAGAGCTGAAATCATGTTACATTCATTAAATCTGCTCGAGTCGAGGAGAATCTCGGGCTGTCCCCAGGTGCATTGTGGGTCCGTACGTGGGCCCGAGGCCGTGCTGGACTGTGAGCTTTTCTGGCAGCTATCGACTAGCCTTCAGGCTAAATCTCTGGGCAAGATGGATAATGTGGGCTGTGTGCAGAGAGCTGATCCACACTGGAATAGAGCAGAGAAACCTATTTGGACAGGAGAGTAAATGTAGTGCTTAACTTTGTAGGACCTTTGCAGTGATGTCAAGAATTTCCTCTGGAGTACAGCTGGAGTAGCAGCCTTTATACGTGAGAACATCCACCTCACGCCCCCAGGTATGCATCACACACGACTAAATGATCCCCAGAAACCTCTGCTCTAAGATACCAAACACGTCAAAGCAAGATCGTTTGTAAAGTGAGTATAGGGTGAACATGGAAAAAATATACAAAGAGATATGCGCAACGGAATGAGCAAAAGGATTTAAAAATAAAGTTGAATGTGTGCAACAGAATGAGCAAAAGGATTTAAAAATAAAGTTGAATATGTGCAAAGATGTGTGTGTGCAAAGTGAGTAATATGCAAAAACGAAAATCTGTGTACTGTATGTACCATATGAATAATAAATATGCATATGTACTATGTATAAGCTGTACGGTGAGGAGAAATAAGTATTCAGACACTTCCGTTTTTGTTATTTAATATACTTCCAGTGCATATATCAGCTTCAGATTTACACACATAATGTCTTTTGTCTTTATACAGGATTATTCGTAATTATTTATTATTCATAATCCTGAACAAAGATATGTTTAAAAAAAATGAAACTGAAAAAGTATTCGGACACCACAAATTACCAACATTAGCACTCAGTTGCAAAGATGTTGTTGGTAATTATCGCGTTGAGATGTCAGCGGTTAGAAGTAATTAGCTTTTTCCATCATTCTGGTTCAGTTTTGGCCAATTTCTCTTGGCAAATTGTCTTCAATTTCTCAAGTATATGAGGGTCCTTCAGATGGACTCGCAATTTCACAGTCCTCCATAAATAAAAATTTTTCATTGCAAGCACGTTCAGCTTCTTTTTTAGAAACCAGTCATGAGTTATTCTGGCTGTATGTTTGGGGTGATTGTCTTGCTGATGAGGTTAAATTGTCCTCTAATATAGCCCGATACATCGCTCTATTCACGTTTCCCTCGGCGACGTGTAATGCCCCAATGCCGTTTGCACAGAAGCAGCACCACACCATGATGCTCCCACCACCGTGCTTCATTATGAGTATGCTGTTCTACAGATCATACACAGAGCCCTTCTTTCTCCTCTTTTCTCTTTTGTTTCTTCTGACCAGAGCATATTGTTCCAAAAGAGTTCTGATTTGTCTAAATGCTTTTAGGCATACATCTCCATGCTTCCTTTTTTTGCAGAGGAGTTTTGTGTGAGGGTTTAGGAATGGAGATTATTGCAGTGCAGTTCATTGCTTATTGTTCTCTGTGTAAATGTTGCTCCTGCTGCTTTCAGGATCCTGAGTAATTGCTTGTTACGGCATCGTCTGGAAACACAATCTTGTGCTTTTCAGACGGGTTTTACATCATTCAGACAATCACGCAGGCCTTGAAGTAGTTCAAGCATGTCAATACGTACAAGG
Source organism: Pangasianodon hypophthalmus (assembly GCF_027358585.1). Taxonomy (NCBI): domain Eukaryota; kingdom Metazoa; phylum Chordata; class Actinopteri; order Siluriformes; family Pangasiidae; genus Pangasianodon; species Pangasianodon hypophthalmus. The sequence goes on from NC_069716.1 coordinate 27,357,074, forward strand.
TCATGTCTGAAGGTGGGGAGATTTATTCAGATGCTTTTTGACTTAGTAAAAATCTATAAAAAAATGGCTCTGTATGTATGTCAGCGTAGTGTTCAGGAGATTTTATACTCTTATATTACTCCCACTCACAGTGATTTAGGACGGCGTAACAAGCTTAAAAGGTTGCCAAGCGCAAGGAGTATTTATTGCCCAATGGACAATAAAACAGCTCAGTACCCAAAATCAAAACTCCTAAACTTTTGAATTAAAGTGTTTCAAGTTCAAAGATAAACACAGTCAACTTTGTATTACATTAACCTGTGACAGCGTCAGATCATTTTATCACGCGAGGCACGGATAGCTCTGGAATTGTCCAAAATTGAATCCGTGTCCCAGCAATAGGATGCACACTTTTTTAGCAAATTACACCACTAGCGGTGTTTATTCAGAGTTCCTGTCCAGCGGCTGATTGAGTTATTTTGAGTGATGGAGAAACATTCGATCAGCAATGAGCCTGATCAGGATTTCAGCACGTATCCTGATTTCTTCTGCGCTCTCCTCTCTCCGACACAAACAAAGCACACTGAATTATTCCTTCTTGCACCTTCTCTCTAGGGGTGAGAAAAATTCTCATCTGAGTTCTCTCTTTAAACAATTCTGCATTGTGCATCGATCTCCATAATCAGACTTTTTTTCAAAGAAATACAATTCAAATATGCTCAAATAAAAAAATGACAAATGGTAAAAATAAATTTATTTCGGGAAATATATATATTTGCATTTATTTTGGGCCAATATAAATTTTCATACAATATACTTTTTAAAATTAAATAAATAGTAACAATAACATGTATGTTTGGTTAACATATAGTATATTTATTAATAAAATCTATTCTAGCTCGACATAGAAACAAATCCGTGGTAAAACTTTGCAAGTGTCGTGTTTTTGAGAACATGTTGAGTGTTACACATGCTGGAGCTGAGGTTGCCATTTTCCTTTGTGTTTTAAAAGTAAAAATTGATCATGCAGTAAAAAAAAAAGGCATTATGAATAGAGTTGAGATGCACTGAGGATTGTTTTATATTCGCATCGTGACACTGAATCGAAATCTCATTGAATTGCAGAGATTACACTCTCTCACACAGCACACACGCTTTTCCATGAAAAACCCGATGACCATGAAGGCACTTTGTAACGTTGTCTTGAATAAGCTCTTGAACGCAGCACTCTGGGTCACAGATTTTGTGTGTGTGTGTTTGTGTGTGTTATATAACGGAGTTTGAAGGCAGTGTGGAACAGCAGTGTTTAGCTCGAGGTCACTGATGCCGGCTGTGTGACTTCAGGCTCTAGTGATTCTCTTGTCAGGAGACAGTGAGAATCTTTGAGGGTCACGGCCTGAAGTGTTGTATAACTCTAATACCACAGCAGTTTGCAGAGTATTACAATTTTATCTATCGAAGAATGACAATGTTGTGGAACATCCAAGAAACAAGTTATTTCCTGTTTGCATTTACAGTAGAGCAGCTATAAACCTATAAGCCTGTCTTTTTTTTCTCTCTCTTAAAGTTAACAAGACAGAAAAACACAGCTTGTCATGTTACTGAGAAACCGCAAAGCATAAACTCCTCTGTCTTGAAGATGTCAGAAAGCTTTATAGTTACAGAAAGTTACAGCTTTACCTCGAACACTGGAGACTCCTTCCATAAATTTGAAATAATATTTGGAATGGGATGTCTAGCAAGCTCGTATAGGTGTGATGGTCATGTGTCCACATACTTTTGGCCAAATAGTGCAACATACTATATTATTATTATTATTATTATTAATTTCTGTAGTAATTGCTGTTGTTGCAGCTAATTACATTCCATCACATTCAACTATTTATAATCTGTGTTCATGAAAATGGCAAAATTACAGACTAATGAGGCTCATAAATAAGCAAAATATTTCTCTAATTTATTCAGGGATGCACTGAAATAGATACACTGACATGAAAACTTGCCTTGCGTTTTTAAATTCACTGATTTTAATCATTTGTTATTCATTTATTATTTATTTGTTTTAATTTTTTATGTATATGCTCAGTTTAGGTTTTTATTTACAGGATGTCTTATTTAAGTCCAGCATCATATGGTTAATGTACATTTTTTATTTTTTTACAGACCACGATGTATCTGAGCAAGGAAGAACAAATTCAAATAATTCTACTCATAGGAACTCAAAGTCAATCTGGATATTACTTCGAAATTTGTGTATTGAGAAAAATGAAAATTTCAGCAGTAATCATAACATCATCAAAGGAAGTGTCTATACATTGACTACAGAGCATCATGTTTTAGGAAATAAGCTTTCCAATAATATATGATTCAAAAATATCCAAAAAATATGAAAACTGAAACGGAAACATTTTCAGTGAAATTGGTTTTGCCAATTTAACTCTTTCTGCCATTTTCGTGTGGAAATACATTCAATACTGCAATGTATTACAGCATTTTATACCATGGCACTGTTGAATTCTTGAATCTGATTGGTCAGAAGAGGTTGATTAATTTTCTATATGCACTTGTTCTAATTTCTGTAGTGACTCATTCACAGGGACTCACGCCAGACGCTCCACAAAAACGTCGTTGTTGTTTAAAAAAATGCATTATGGTTGATATGGTGAAGTTTTTTGTAAGGAGATGTTTATTTAACATTTATTGAAGGAGTCTCCAGTATCAGTGCTTTATAGCAGTCAGAGGTAAAGCTGTAACTTTAAGTTTTCCAACATCTTCAGGACAGAGGAGTTTACGCTTCTTTGTGGTTTCTTGGTTCTCTTATTAACTTCTAGAGAGAAAGAAGAGAAGCTCTATGTGCTGTAACATAAGCGATAACAGAAATTGTTTTGTGGACATTCCACAACATTAGAACTATAAGTGTAACTATAAATGGATAAAAAGCATGATGTGTCACTCTGTAATTATTTAAAAATTGGCAAATTGCTGTGGTATAAAAGGAATAAAACATTTTAAGATGTGTTGTGTAGGACTTCAGGCTGGTAACAGTAACTCCGCTTTATCACACAATTCCATTGATTTGTTTTCGTATAAATCAGTGTTTTATTGCTTATTTCTGGAATTACTTGATATGTTGTAGGTTTGAGCATTTTTTTTTTGTGGAAAAATACGTCGCTTATTTCCTCACAAAAAGAGATGCTAGTATTATTTCATGCGAGCTTCTTGCACCTGTGCATGTTTCAAGCAACATCCATCACAATTTAGTCTGGAATCTGGAGCCATCATTTCTCCAACACACACACACACACACTTCATCTGTAAGTCACAAGCCAACAGCAAGTCCCTGATTTTTGTGGAAGATCATGATGTTGATTTAAATGCATTTTTTAAATGTGGTATTTTTTTTTCCTCTGGACATTTTGAGAGTTTCTTGTAGGTCGTGATAAACGTACAGTATTAATCACCCACATAGTTTGACCCTTTTCACTCTTGGCTCACCTGCATCTGTGGAGGCGTATATCGCTTCTGCTGGAGTGAGTTTTCTGCAAAGCAAAAGGCTCATGCTGAGTTTTTCACTGCTGTTTCCTGTGCTGTGTCTATTTCTGTTTCAGACAAACAAGTCCAGTTTGTTAGTTCAGTTAATGGTGCAATAGTTGCTTTTTTTAAAAATTTCTTGCTACTAAAAAATAACCTGGAATATTTGTAGAACATGATAGAAAATAATTGTTTACGCCATGGCCTCAACACAAGTGATGCGGAATGGATGCAGAATTACTGATGATGCTCCTTGACAGGTATGCAAATGCAATCTGTGTAAAGAGATAAACTGTTTGAATGGTTGGTTTTAGATAATGAATCAAGTAGATAAATTCTAATCAGGTGAGGTAATGCCTTAGATGAGCCACTTTCATAGAAATCTATGTAATGCTAGCTAAAAAAAAAGGTTATTTGAGTTTACTTGATTCAAATGCATACATTGGTTCCACGTGATTGAATTGAGTTACATTAACACAGTTTGTTTTCGTACATCCAACGTGATTTGATGATAATTTTCAAAGCCCTGAATAAAATGGATCTCTGTGCTCTCACCTGAGCTGAGGAATGACCCCAGGTCACTAGCAGCACTAGGTGGTAGCCACATTACCGCTGTGCTATTCTACTGCACATGAGTTAATCGTGTTAATGTAATACTATAGTTGTAGTTCTGGTCAGTGCCAACATTCTCATGAGAGTTCATAATGTAATTGGTTTAAGTTAATACTACGTGAATTGATCATGGTCACTCTACATAATTCAAGCTAGCAGTTTGTTTAAATTAAATTTAGTGTAAGCAATGAAGTCAAGTTTTGATGAGAAATTTCATATTTTTATGTACACTGTATGTAATATATTCTCTTAAATCTGTACACTGCTCGTAATATATTCGCTTAAATCTCTTAAATATATTCTCTTAAATCATTGGTAGTGATAGTCAACTGAAAAACTCATGAGAGCTCATTACAAAGAAATACAGGAGACTGAAGGCACTCTTGACACTTCTCACAGAAGGGAATCGTTATGAGCCAAATTTCACGTTTATAGTTTTATAACTTGGCTAGCAAGCAGTTGAAACAGTGAAGACATAGGAGTTTGATGACTGCTTTAGCAAAAACCTTGCTGTACCAAGAAGAGTACTCAGGTATCAGGATCAGTCGCGCTGGATAAATGAAATGTCATGGTATGAATAAATAAACGGATATCAGTACTCTAGCCCTCTGTTGATGATTATTTTCGAGCTAGGTTTCTGAAAGTAAGCACAGCCATTCTGATCTAAACTAGCCTCTAGCCATGTTATTAATGGTTGTTGTTAACAACTAATGAGAGGTAGGCTATATTGAGTATTATTAATGTTTGCATAATGCCAATAAGGTAATGTGGTGCATTTAATCATTTCTAAATAACGACATGCCTTAATAAATAAACAGCGTCCTACCTCATTGCTTGAATGTGATGTCATGACAATTCCCGGTAATGCTGGGAACTTGGGAACTCTGAATCTGTTGGGCAGTGTAGATTCTCCAGGGCGTGGCTTTGTGTACATGTCAACAGGTTCAAGGAGAAAAAAGTATATCAGTGTTGTTGAAGTTGTTGTTGTTGTTCAGCTTCAGGCTTAATCATGACTAATGCACCTTTAATCTCCAAACCACAGTGAGGTATAGGATCACTAAAACTAATTTTCAGTCCAGTGGATCATGGACATGTTAACAAATTAGTTTGCACGTGTGTTTTAACACACACACACACACACACACACACACACACAAACCTATATTAGCTTAAATCAGTGCAGTACAAAGATAAAGATAAAAGCATTTCTCTTTCCATTCTGTGAATACTAATGTAAGTTTAAACCACTGAATGATGTAAGGCTTGGCATGAAAACGAAAAGCAACAGAAAGTCTTGTAAATAAATTCTTTCTTCTGTATACACACAAACGCAGAGACAAACTGCAGCGCACGGAGCCACTGAATTCAGATATCCGCTGTTGTTTGTTACTGCCCTTTAACTCTCGCCGTTCGTGTGGCTCTGCCGGGGATTTACTCTGTAAATGCTGTGAGATAATCACGGTGACTAGCGCTGGACTAGTGCTGTCTCTTTCCCCTTAGAATTCAGCACTGATTGCGGAGGCGGCGAAAATTACAGCCTCATTTACCCAATTATGATTCTGTGTAGTTGTGTTAAAGAACATCTCAATGAAAAGAGTTTTTTTTTTTTTTCATTCCCAGAGCAGAACAGAAAAAAACAAATGCACAGCTGGTTTGGTGAATAGGAGGTTAAGAAGGGAAGGTGTTGATACAGTAGATAATGAGGTGCTAAAACATTCAGAATTTCAATGGATGAAATGATTTTTTTTTTTTTTTTTTTATGTGTGAGTCAAGCAACAGTAAAGAAAACAGTGAGGTAAAATTTTGGTGTGACGTTGCTTAATAATAAAAAAAAGCTCCATGAATGTTTTTCCACCCAGAGAGACTCACTGGTCCTAGATAAAGTCTTTTCAAATTGAAAGTAGCCATTGCCAAAAGCAAATGAGCATCTTTCACATGTGGAGTCCTTTCCCCTTCAGTGAATAGGCTTTTTCTCCAGATGAATTTTATTCTTCTTTAGTCTGACTGCTGCTTTTTTGAAAATAGCAGAAAAGTTTTCAGGTGTCTCCCATATTGATGTAGTAAGCAGTCACCATTAGTAAATCCTACGGCTAAACCATAAATGTTGGCACCTCTATAGATGGTGTGATACTGTGTTTTTTGTACATTTGGAACATTTTATCTAAATACATCCAAGCTTTGAGCTGAACAGTTTAGGATTAAAAGAGTTGCTTTATGGCCAAATAGTGTCTCTGGTAGTCCTGAGATTTGAACTTAAAACACAGGACAAGGTGTGTTAGGTCAACATGGCAAGCATTAAACTAGGGAAAACATCTTTAACCAAAATTAGGTATTAAATTCATATATGTTTCTGCTCAATCCAAATGTAATCAAAAAGTCGAGACACTGTCTGAAGTTTGACTCATTGGTTTTGCATATAAATACATTGAAAATGTCACGTCAGCACCAGTTTTGGCGCCTCGCTACAACTCTCAGAATGCGTTGCTGCCTACAAACATGGCCGCCGCAATGCACAGTTCCCAATCTGCTTCGTGGCCTACAGACATTACCGCCATGGACTACAACACCCAACACACAAACTCTGTCATGTTCACGGTCACCATCTTACTGATTACACCTGGACGCAATCACACCCTATATATACATACATAATCCTAACAATCCTAAGCACCAGCGCAAAGTATTGCTCAGCGTAGAGCATTCTCCTGAAATGCCAAGTTCATGTTTACGTTAAAATCTCTTGACCAAAAAGGTACGTCTTTATTTAATACATGTACAAGGGGCAATAAACTTTTGCTTTCGCTTTTGTTTGTCCCATGTGTAGAAAGGCCACAGAGGGACGATGCAGCTGATCTTTCTCTCTCAGACTCTCCTCTGTTCCTGCGTTGGGGCCGTGACCTGGGGCCCGAGAGCCGCCGTGTTGCTCTGCGCAAGTTCCAGTATTACGGATACAACGCCTACCTCAGTGACCGCCTCTCACTGGACAGAGCCATCCCTGACCTCAGACCAGACGGGTGAGCGAGTCACAGAACAGTGACTGATTCTCTCTCTATCCCTCTATCTCACTCTCATTCACACCACTCTTCCATGAGGCTCTGTCTCTCTCAATCACTCTGGTGTCATGTCGTTTAGCTGACTTATAGATGATGCGCTCACACACTGCGCCTCTGAGCAGCTTAAACGTTCTGCTCAAGGGAACCCTGTGAAATGGCGCACGCTATCAGCTGGAAATAAACCCGTGACCATTTGGTTCACTGAGCTCCTGCAGCTTCGTTTCTTCTCTTTTCTTTACTTCGTAACTCTCCTTTTTTTTGTACACGGACATCTCTGCGATGTCACGCAAGCTGAATTCATTTGATAACTTGCAAAATTAAACTCGCAGGACCTGTCAGGTCTGAATAATTTATAGCTGTAACTGAATGGCATGCTTTCAGACGAATAACTGAATAATAAGCCACAGATTTACAGGGTTAAGGAAAACAGGGGAAAAAAGACTCAGATGTCAAGAAAGGTAAAATATATTAATATTAGTGATGGGCATTTGAGTAATTTTGTAGTCAAGTGCTCAGGCGTGTAAAAAAAACATGAGAAATTGGTGTTCAGCAAGTCTGAATGCATATGAAATTATTTTGCTTTACTTAACAGCACTAGTTTCAGATCAGAAACACATTTTTAGGTGAAATGGCAAAAATCAAGGCAGCTGATTGAATAAATTTACACTGAAAGGTAAAATATTTTATATAGTATTACATTCATTTTTTATGATCTCCAGCAATCTGTATTGAAAATAATGTTTTTTAGATTTTTAATAAATATATGTTTTAAAGTGAATATACTGAATATACAGTTTTCACTGATGCCACCCAGTAGTCATTAATATTCATAAAACAGAACTCCAATCCTCATAAATATTCAGGAGTCAGCTTATAGTATATTTCATAGCCTTGAGTTAAAACCACACTTTATAAGCAGTACCAAGGCAGGCTAATGAAGCTTTCACGGGTGCAACAAGGAAAGAAGCATTTTGTACATCTTCATTGAAATTGGGCTTTTATAACCTGTTGCTGTTTCGTTAATTTTCCTGTTGATTAATTTTCTCTGACAGTAGTGCAGCTCTGACAGTAGTGCAGCTGTAGTCTAGTATAAATCAAAGGGTAATATTAAAGCTGAACAGTAACAACTTACACAGAGACTTGTATGACGGACCCTTGATATAATCTATGACTAATTAGAAACATCAAACATAACTATAAATGGATAAAAACTATGGCATGGATAAAACCTTTCATTTTTGGCCATTTTTTGATGGTTAAAGGAAAACTTTAGGGTGGTAACAGTAACTGCTTTGTGTTGGATTAATAAAAGTGATTCTACATTTTTTTTAACAAAGAAAAATATATAATTGTGATTTGATGAAGCATTTTATGAGAGAAATATTTATTTAAAATTTATGGAAGGAGTCTCCAGTGTCAGTGCTTTGTAACAGTCAGAGGTAAAGCTGTAAATTGAAGTTTTGTTTTGTTCTTCAGGACGCAGGAGTTTACGATTTGCAGTTTGTTGGTAACGTTATAAGCTGCGTTGTTTTTAACTTATTAACTTACAAAAAAAGTGAGGGAACTAACTTGTTAAATGTAACTATAAAAGGGAAAAAAAAATCTGGTGTCATTCTTTAATTAATGAAAACTTGTAATAGTTTCCAGTTTTTACTTGGAATAAAAAATTTTGAGACACGCTATTGTAGGATAGAAAATAACTCCACTTCATCACACGACCCTGTTATTGATTATTTTCATAAAACAGCACGTCCTGAAGTGTTTTATTCCTTCTTCCTCATGTTTCACCCTTGTCACTACAGAATATTTTCCAATCGTTTCACTGTAGTTACTGAATAATTCATAGCAATGATGAAAAGTAATTAATAAGCTACAGATTAATGGTTTAAGGAGACATGAAGAAGTAATTCTGAGTAAATTCCAAAACTTTAAAGGGTTAAATAATGAAACAAGTCTACTCAAAGCATTATAATTTATAAATAGCAGTACCTTGGCGAATCTAGTGCCACTGTCTGATGTAATTTTGAAAAAAAAAAAACAGAGCCAGCATTTTCAAACAATAACCAAAGATTTTGTTCTGTTCAGAGAGATGATTTCTTTTTTCTTGTTATCTCGAGGCTGCTGTGAAGAATATGCCCTCTGGTACAGATGTGACAGACTCCTGGCAAAGTTTGCACTCAAAATTCGGTCTATTTTCACTAAGAAAGTAAAAACAAAGAAAGAAAAGTATTGGCACCCCAGGCTTTTGTTTTGGTCTTTGGCTGTCATTATAACAAACCAGCCATCTCTTGTGTTTAGTACTTCACCCTGTGAGTAATACAGTGGCAAAAGCCAACTAGGTGTGTCTTTAATTCAAAGAAAATCAGTAGTTACTTTCAACTTTTTAAGTCAGTATTGGCTGTGGACTGATAGATCCCTCTATAAACGCCTGCTTGCTTGTTAGACATTATAAAAAGAAGTGTTCACTACTGTTATTCTTTGCCAATAATTAAAAAAAAAAGTACACCACTGCACTGCTGAATTCTCGAAACTGATTGGTCAAAAGGTGTTGATTTATTTTCTATAACAGCAGCTCTGATGATAGTGCAGCTTTATATTAATACACTCCTTCTAATACAGTTTCTATAGTAACAACAAACGCAGGGACAACGTATACTTGTGTATGTATGGCAAACACTCCACATAAAAATTGTGAAATTGTTGATATGGTGAAGTTTTCTGTAAGGATATGTGTATTTAACTTACTGAAGGAGTCTCCACTGTCAGAGAATTGAAATTTTAAGTTTTCTGATGCGGACAAGTCTTCAGGACAGAGGAGCTTACGTTTTGTGGATTCTCGGTAACATGACAAGCTGCTTTTTTTCTTATTAACTTCAAAATAGAGAAAAAAAAGAGAGGCTGGTGAGGGAACGATGGTATGACGTAAAAGATAACAGGACCTAACTTGTTTCAGAGACATTTCACAACATTAAATGTAACTATAAACTGATAGAAAGTACCATATTTCGTTCTTTGATTAATAAAATTTGTAATCGTTGGTAAATTGCTGTGGTATAAGAGGACACTTTGGAACATGCTGTTATTGTAAAATAATAACTTCAATATGCACGCTGTATGTTCATTTTTATAAAGGGTGCCAATAATTTTGGAGCTGCCCATGGCTTCAGCTGTGTCCCTTCAAATTTACTTCCATCTTTACTCTTCTTTACTTTTGTTCCTCGTCAGGTGCAAAAACATCTCCTACCATGCCAGCTTGCCTCAGGTCAGCATCGTCTTCATCTTCGTGGACGAGGCTCTGTCAGTGATCCTGCGCTCCGTCCACTCGGCAATGCGCCGGACGCCCTCGCACCTGCTGAGGGAGATCATCCTGGTGGATGACAGCAGTAGCAACGGTGCATATATTACACACAAACACACACACACACACACACACACACACACTCTGTACACCCATTGCTATGCTGTAGGGATGTGTGTTTGTCTGACAGGTGTTATAATAGTGCACATCACAAGGACGTGTGTGGATCCTTCTGCAGCGTTGTTGTATCAGGATGACGAGCGTTGCAGGATGAAGCGTGTTTGCTGGCGATCGCGCTGCATAGAGATTCGACTTAAACGAACATATTTGCATTCTCTGCATTCCGTTCAGATGCTATGGATTTGCATAGCGAGTTTGATTAATTGCAAACCTCTTGACTGAGTATAATGTGAATGTACATCAAGGCTCTTAAAATAGACTTTGACAATGCAACACTCAGAAAAAAAACAAACCTAATCAACTAGTTTCGGCATTAGAGTTGTGTGTTGTCAGTGCAGTTCAGTGACCCTAGCTGGTCAGGATTTTATGGAAGTTAGTGTCTGCGTCTGCCACATTTGAGGAAAATATAGTACACAATTTTTTAATCTCACAGTTAGGTATATTTTATTAGGTATAATTTTCTCACAGAAAGCCATTTTCAGCCAACAGTGACTCTCACTTTTCTCACAATTATGAGTTAACGTCACACGATTGTGACTTTACATCTCACAGTTACTTATTAATTATCAAACATTGCAACTTAGTGCTTCTGGTTACACTAATCAAACACAACAAACAGCATGCAGTGTGTAAAGAAGCACTATAAATGCTGATTTTTACTTGCTGTTAACTACACATATGCATATGCAAGATGGCTGCTACATGTATCCTGCGCTTGTTTGGTGCGTCACTTGTGCACGTCCTCAGAAATTAACGTAACACATCTGCGTATTTCAGTACCAGCATAAATAGTGGAGGCGTCTGGCACCATGTATCACCGTGTCCACAACTGATTAAACAAACTAACCTCGTGTCTCAAATCGCATGCTTACTGTATGTACTATTCTAGGCTGTTATTGAGTACTAAGACTAAGGCTTTTTCAATTACAGTTAGTGTTTGAATTTTAAAAACCTCTTAAACATACTTAAATACCAGTCTTCTGTATTTTCTTGATTAATACTGTAAATACTAATAAATGTACGGTGAGGTTTTCAATTTGGGATTTGAGACGCCGATCATGACAACAATCAAGTCCATGGCAGAAAGTTTTAAGGAGAAACGGAGGTCTTAATATTTTCTTTTATATGACTGAAACAGACTTCCATAGGATATTGAATGGGAGGACTAAAAATAATTCTACTATCTATCAGTGTTACTATTATGAAACCAGTATGGCTGAGCCTTATAGCACGGGGGCTCATCAAAAGCATAAATCTGTTATGCATATACACAGGAACCTGCTCAATTAAAGATAGATAAGAAACACCATTCATACTTTTTAAGGTCAAGTCTCTTCCAAATAGCAATTACGGTTCTGTCTTTTGTCCCTTCCTGTCATTTATACTTTGATTGGACAGTATTTGCTTAGTCTGTCTACTTCTAGTTTCTACTCCAAAGTCATTTTGAAAAACCAGTCATTGAGAAAGTATTCCATCTCCTGTATTTCATGTGCACCTTCTCAGCCATTGCTTATGATATAGATGTGTTTTCAATGTATCTGAAAAATATCAGACCAAATGGAGTCCAAACCTAGTGAGCGTGTCATTGAGTGTAATCATCTGACATGACTGTCACAGATACATTGCACGAATCTACAGTCTGAAATACTCTGCGCCTGGGTTTTTTTTTCCATCTTAAAAGCCACAGTGAAGAGGTGGAAATGGTCAACCACAGAGCCATGAAAAGGCTCAAGGACTCAAAAGTAATGAAGAGATAAATGTTTGGCCTTCAAAGCCCACATGCATATTTACCCATCATTTTATCACCAGTTAACTTCTAGACTGCATTTCAGACCGAAACAGTGCTTCAGTGGTAGACTAGATAGATAGATAGGTAGATAGATACATAGATACATAGATACATACATACATAGATAAAATTAAAGTTAAGTTTAAAAACATCCTCTGGCATATAAACTGGTCATCCAGAATTATTCGGACATGCCATAAAATGAGCAAAAAAATTTCTTAAATCAAACAATATGAGAAATTACTTATATTTGATTATAAAAACATTTCCATACTTAGTATCTTTCTAAATAATTATATTTTATATTTTATTATAAAACACATACAGCAAAATTATTGACATCTCTATGGAATATTTACAATCAAACAAATTGTCGTCCTTGCTCTTTATTGAAAAAAAACAGCAGCTGGAAATATATACTTTTAGATTTTCTGATAAATTTGCAGGAATTAAATGTGATGAACTATAATTAACAGATGTGATGTTAGCACTGGGTTTATAGCATTACATTTGTATTAGTGTACTGAATATAACCCTGTATAGTATATATACTGAATCCTTTCAAACATGTTCAAATTCATGGCTATAGTCTGAATTTAAGTCCTGATGTGTTAGAATCAGGTGATGAGAAATCAGGATCTGATTCACTCTACGTTCTCTGCTGTCTCTTGAGTTTTCTAAATGAACTCAGCACGAGTCTGTGGAGTTTAATTTTCTCCCCAATCTGTCAGCGAGATGAAAAATGAGGAGAGGCAGCGTGTGTGTGTGTGTGTGTTTTGCATGCTACTGATGCAATAATTAGAAATCTGATTAAGTTCTAATTATTGTACAAAGCATTACATTCAGATCCCCACAACCCCAGCAGGCCATTTTAAGAGTTCAGGTCTTCAGCGTGGATGTGGGTTTAAGGCTTTAGGGCGGTAGAGTGAGGGTTAGAAGTGTCAAAAAATATCACAGTTTCACTATATCACAATATTGAGTGACCTTTTAACAGCATACAAGCACAAGTTTTTCAGATTTATTTACCTATTTTTTGGTTCAGTTTTTATAGCTCCTTTCAAACACCCAAGGTCACTCCACATAGTATGAAACACGAAATAACATCAGATTTTTAAAAGCGTTTTTGTAAGCACAATGTAAAAATAAATGTAGTGTTAGCTTGCTTGCTAGCAACCTCGACTACTGGTTTACACAGTGTAAAAACGAATGTCATGTTAACTAGCTTGCTCGCAGCCTTCACTAATTGTTTACACAGTATAATATTTAGTGTAGTGTTAGCTAGCTTGCTAGCAACCTTGACCACTGGTTTACACAGTGTAAAATTTAGTGTAGTGTTAGCTAGCTTGCTAGCAGCCTTTACTAATTGTTAACACAGTATAATACTTAGTGTAGTGTTAGCTAGCTTGCTAGCAACCTTGACTACTGGTTTACACAGTGTAAAATTTAGTGTAGTGTTAGCTAGCTTGCTAGCAGCCTTTACTAATTGTTAACACAGTATAATACTTAGTGTAGTGTTAGCTAGCTTGCTAGCAACCTTGACTACTGGTTTACACAGTGTAAAATTTAGTGTAGTGTTAGCTAGCTTGCTAGCAGCCTTTACTAATTGTTAACACAGTATAATACTTAGTGTAGTGTTAGCTAGCTTGCTAGCAACCTTGACTACTGGTTTACACAGTGTAAAGTTTAGTGTAGTGTTAGCTAGCTTGCTAGCAACCTTGAGAAGTAACATTAGCTAAGCTAAATACTAGTACAGTGCTGTGTATATTTAGCTGGCTATTATATCTAATGCTGGAAATAAAATGTCTCAAACCATGGAAGGTGTTGGTGTGTGTGTGTGTGTGTGTGTGTGTGTGTGTGTTTCAATATCCGAAGTGTAATCTACACTTTGAAAGTCAGCAGCACGCTAACCAGCTGATTGTACAACCCTAACACTGTGAAAACAAGCCGTGTGCGAATGGGTTTGAAGACTTTATTGCGACTTTATTACAGGCTCCTGTGTGTGTGTGTGTGTGTGTATGTGTTTAAAGATTATGACGGATGTTTGTGGTGTCTAGGAAGTGTAAAATCATGACTGAGGTTTAGGCTCAAGTGTTGAAGGCTGAGCCGCTGCAGCATCCTGTAGCTTCCCAGGGTCCTACAGTTTGTTACCATGGCAATGGAAAATTGGACAACAGGTGTTCATATACAGTACTGAGACACCTCTTAAGGTAGATCTGATCAAAAAAAATATAATCACAGTTCTAAGTCAATGCTCCTGATCCTATGTGAGCATGCTGGAGTGTAACCATGGCAACAAGTATAAATAACGGTTTAGGTTATGTACTCCTGCATGTATTCCTCGGGCATTTATCAGGAGTAAGGAAAATAAATTACATTAATGTTCACTTTCGTTTTTATCAGTTTTTATCATGGAATTTATGTGAATTTCCACCTTAATAGAATTACTAAATTTATTTTTCAATAGCTGTCTTCTGTAAACTTAGTTTTTTGATTGTCATATTTATTTTTTAATGATAACATTTTATGACTGACAGTCGACTTAGAATTTAGCTAATAATTTTATTATACTATGCATAAATTGATTATTTATAGGCTTGGGTGTGTAGAAAAGACCACAGAAACTGTGGCCATATAACTGTAGCCATAATACAACATACAACGTACTTCAAAATTAAACAAGCAACGACATTTAGTGTTGGAAATGAATCAATGTCTGTGAAGCGTAGAGTTACTGTTACAAGCCTGAAGTTGATTATTTTCCCCTAACAGCATGTCTCGAAGTGTTTTGTTCCTCTTACACTACAGCAGTTTGCCAACAATTACAATTTTTAAAATTTTATTAAAGCTTGTCAAGTCATCATTTTTTATCTGTTTATAGTTACATTTAACATTGTGGAACATGCACAAGAGATATAAACAGTCGTTCCTTTTTTATCTCTCTTGTAGTTAATATGTCAGAAAAATGCAACTTGTCATGTTAAAGAAAAAAATACTAACTTCGTAAACTCCTGAAGATAAAGTTCCAGCTTTACCTCTGACTCATACAAAGCAGTGAGACTGCAGACTCCGACTATCAGCTAAACAATCTGAACAATCAGTTTGAATTGTAGAGAGCTGTGGTAGAACAGAAAATAACAAACTTTTGAATTACAGTGTTCTTTGCTTCCGTCTCGTCTAGTCTGGTATTTTCTCAGGACACATGGTTGGGTGTTATCTCTTACTTGTTGCTAACCAAATGCCGCCCGAATCTTCATGTCATTGTGCCTCGGGATAATAGGCACCCGTCTAATAAAGAAAGATGAGCAGCGCGGCGAGCAGACAGGAGTGGAACCATGACCGGCCTTCACCCAGAGACCAATACAGAGTCACAGACAGGGCCGTGAGTGATGTGGCCTTTATTGCAGTAAACACTGCTCTGGTGCATTGAGGGGAGCGACTGGGAATTAAATTAAAATGTAATAAAAGTGTTCAGACAGGCTCCTGTCACTGTGATAGTGCAGAGAAGAAACTTGAGGAGTGATGTGAATAGAAAAACTGGGCAGAATTTGGACTCCAGCAGCTACAAGATGAAGGATAAAAACTTGGGAATGATTTGTGTTCTCCTTGACTGAGAACGTATGCTGACCAACATTAACTTTATTCATTAACTTTAGTTCAACTAGTCACTTTATATCATCTCATTCTACTTGGCCAGTTATTACATGCAATTTACTGACACACCAAATAACTTACTGATTTATGCTGCAGACGTTGATATAAAGCTAATGTTTTTTTTAATGCTATTGATATAAATAATGTTAATGATTATGTCTGTGCTTGTATGTCAGAGAAGGAGAAAGGCTTTGGCAAGCTAGTGATGGTTTCATTTGGAGGAGTTTTTTTTTTTTTAAATTAGCCTTAGATTATGTGGAGCATCTGCTGTACAAGTATCATACAAATTATTTTTCTTTTCATTAAATAATAAACTAAATTTGATTTAATTTACTACGGTTATTTGTCAGTTAAAACGAAAACAAGTACATAGGCGTGGACAAATTATAAATGTATTAGTCAACTCACCAGGAAATAATGCATGTTATGCTATTTAGCGCATTAATACAGAATTAATGCAGGCTAAGGAAAACAAACAAGTACTACGTGATCATTATCCTCCTCTGACGAAGTTTCTAATGTGGCGCGTTGTGTTTACAGCTCAACAAAAAGTCAGCAAGATGTTGGCCATTGTTTTGGTTCAGAGTTGTAGTGTAAAATACTGTATAGTATATTTTGTAAAATATAAATCTGGATAGCGTGTTTATTTTCTCTCAATATGTTTAAAAGTACAAGCCTGCATTTTGTGCCGAATGAGGTTTTTGCTGGACTGTATGTTGCTCGTCTGTCATGCGTGCACGCAAATTACTACGCCTCATTTGTCCAGTATTTTTTACTTTGGAAAAAGACAAAAAAAATCTAAATGAACACTAGTAATATTAAATGTTCTGTTGCAAGGTTTGAGGTCTTTATTTTCTTGTAGCTCTGCCTCTCTGTATCTCATTTCTTTCTTTCTCTTTATGTCTGTCTCACCTTCTGTAGCTGAACTGAGGGAAAACCTGCAGAGGTTTGTGGAGGAGACTAACCAGCGGCATCCTGACTTCATTAAGATGGTGCGTCACACCAGGCAGGAGGGTTTGATCCGTGCCCGTGTGAGCGGCTGGAGGGCGGCCAGTGCGCCGGTCGTGGCTCTGTTTGATGCCCATGTGGAGTTTAATGTAGGATGGTGAGTGGCCGTAAGATATTGTGTATGTTTCAGACCCTAGCAGTATGAACACGCAGTTTGTGCAGCGTTTATATTTCACAAGCAGACTGCCAGCTTATCATTCCAGTTAGTCTTGTCTGTGGGTGCTCCTGGGAACAGTCTGTGACCTAGCAGAAAGTCTTAGTACTTCCAGGTTGTAAATGTATTATGCAAGCCGAGGAATGAATTCATGTTTACACACACAGTGTAATTTGATTTTCTGTCAACACGTGTTAAGACAGCAGTTTTCAGTCTGATATTGGAGTGAAGCATAAAGACACACAACAACCGTCCTCGCACTCTGTTGTCTCATTGGGACTGAAATTTGTCGCTGTTCAGGATTACTCTCTTATGTACGCAATTATTGTCTTTGTTAGTAAGAAAAAATGCCTGAATGTTTTGGATGGAGTCTGAAGTGAGATCATGAGAAGCATACTGTTGGATTAAATAGGTGCTCTCAGCTTTCAGTCTCTGTTTTTTTGCCTTTTTTTTTCACACTGTGCCCAGTTGATATTATTATGGTCAAGAATGAAGGCAGAGTGGCACAAAGATGCAGCGTGTAGCGTTACTGCCTCACAGCTCCAGGGTTAGCAGTTCAATCCTGAGCTCAGATTACTGTCTGTGTGGAGTTTCTCATGTTCTTCTCGTGTCCGTGTGGGTTCCCTTGTTGTTCCTCGCCCTCACAAAGACACACAGTAGGTGGATTTGACACTTAAAAATTGCCCCTATGTGTGAATGAGTGTGTGAAAGTGTGTGTGCATGATACCCTGTGATGATCTGGTGTCCCAGTGATGGAATGGTCCTCAGTATTCCTGGGATTGGCACCAGATTCAGCTTGACCCTGTTCTACGTGTCACAATTCCCACAGTGACAAGCGCCATGTGCTCATGTTTGTGTTGGTTTTTGTTTT
This sequence comes from Pangasianodon hypophthalmus, assembly GCF_027358585.1. Lineage (NCBI taxonomy): Eukaryota > Metazoa > Chordata > Actinopteri > Siluriformes > Pangasiidae > Pangasianodon > Pangasianodon hypophthalmus. The sequence goes on from NC_069716.1 coordinate 27,375,200, forward strand.
AGTCCTGTCTCCGCCCCCTGTTCTATCACCTGATTGTTTTTGTTTATCATAAGTTTGCATCTTGTGTCATATAAGTGTCACTGTTTTGTTGAGAAGTCTCGTCATTGTTTCTTTGTTTCTGTGTTTTAGATACATCCGTGTTTTGACCTTGCCTGAATCCTTGTTTTACGTTTATGGATTATTTGTGTGATGTTGACTACTTGTGATTTGACCTATGATCCTGATTATGACTATGATTTGTGGATTACACTCAATAAAGACACCACTGAGTTTACACACTTACGTCCTGCCTCTCCAAGTAGAACCATGTTGGTGAACCATAGTAGTGTCCATAATGTGTGCATGTGTGTGTGTGTTTATATTTTTATAGGGCTGAACCCATCCTGCACAGGATCCAGGAGGACCGACGGCGTGTCATATCCCCTTCTTTCGACAACATTAAATATGACACGTTTGAGGTGGACGAGTATCCTCTCTCAGCACACGGCTTCGACTGGGAGCTCTGGTGTCGCTACCTGAACCCACCCAGAAGCTGGTGGAGTCAGAAGAACCACACAGCACCCATCAGGTACCACAGAATCACCTCCGTCAGCAGAAAAATACTAGAGAACTAATGTTGAGCAGTATGTTTTATGTACAGGTTTAGGCATCTTTGGTTAGTTAGACTGCAAAAAGGTCTAATATGCTTGGAGATTCTCGATTCTGACTGGTGAGAAGGTAATGATTAATTTTCTAAAACAACACTACGACGACCTGTCCACTGTGACGGCGGGCCTGCATCCTCTGCACTAAAAGCACTACACGCTCCTCACACGCCCGCCGCTCGGATGCTGAATGGACAGCGCCACTTCAGCACCTCCGTTGTTGTGGACAGCACGGGAGCACATGGCTGCAATGCGGGACGGCACAACTACACACAGCTGGCAGCCAATGATAACGACAGCAACTCCTCACCCTCCTCATGGTTTCAGGAGAGTATAAAAGGGCACAGCAGACACACACAGGTGAGTCAGTTTGGTCTTCTCCAGGGTTCTCAGTTCAAGCCTGAGCTTGGGTTACTGTCTGTGCAGATTTTTCATGTTCGTCTCATCTCCATGTGGGTTCCCTCGTTGTTCTCTGCTCTCACAAAAACATGCAGTAGGTGGATTTGACACTTGATTCAGCTTGACCCTGTCCAGGATAAAACACTTACTGAAGATGAATGATGAGGATAAAACAGCACATCAGGGTGTAACAAAAACTAAAGAGGGTTCTGTCAGGGGTTACCATGGCGACAAGCGCCGTGTGCTCGTGTATGTGTTGGGTTTTGTTTTAGTCCTGTCTCCGCCCCCATTCTATTACCTGATTGTTTTTGTTTATCATAAGTTTGCACATGTATACTCTTGTGTCTTTGTTTCATTGTGAAGTCTCGTCATTGTTTAACGTGCGCCACTTGGTTGCTATGATTCCTTGTTTCTGTGTTTTAGATACTTCTGTGTTTTGACCTTGCCTGAATCCTTGTTTTACGTTTATGGATTATCTTTGTGTGATTTTGACTACTTGTGATTTGACCTATGATCCTGATTATGACTATGATATGTGTGTGTGTGTGTGTTTGGTCTTCATGTCCGTGCTGACCCAGTTCTCTCCCTTTCGTGTAGAGACCGACGACAGCGCCGAAGACCACGCTCCCTACCAGCATTGCGCAGAGAGACTGCTCCCCGATGGCCACAGGAACCCGCAGGAACTCACCTCGCCCTGAGCCAGGATGACCACGACCCCTCACTTCATCACTCTCACCCTGCACCTCTCTCACATTCCCCTCACTAAAGAGCTGAATAAAAGAGCACCTTGTTTTCCACTACTCCTGCCTCCTGTGTGTCTGTGTTCAGCCTGCCTCAGCCTCGAGTTGCCACGTGCACTTAGTATAATACGTTATTGTTTCTATAGTAACAACTTACACAGGGACTTGCTTGGCAGACACCTCATAAACCAATTAAAAATTTGTCTGTAACCTTTCGTTGTTGGTGGGTTTTTTTTTTATTCCTTCACCACTAGGTAGAGCAGGTAGTCTCTTTTCAGCTTGTCTGTGTGTGCGTCTGTCCGAGATTCTTGTTAACACAATATCTCAATAACGAGTGGTTTAACATTTGTTAGGATTTATATGTAGTTATCTTTGTAACCAGCATATGAACTGATTAGACTTTGGAATTGATCCAAACAGGGTCAAGGTCACAGCAAGGTCAAATGTCTTCCTGTTTGAAGTATATTATAAGGGTATTTCTGGCATACAAATTAGTAACAAGAAGGACTAGACATGTTGGCGGCAGAGGCATCCCTGTGGACGACGTTTGTGTCGAGTTCTACTTGTTTAGATACGAAGCCCACCATAGCCCTGGCTCGTAACTAACTAACTAACTAATTAATTATCTTACCAAGAAAAACTACTAGTCAACAAACTAGAGACTAGTACGTTTGTCAAGAAACTACTTCTTTCACAGAAAGTCACTTTGAAGGTCACTTTGACTGACAGATCACAGACCTCTTCCTCACATGCGAGAATGCCCTGTTTACTCGCCATTAAGTGCTTCAGATAAAACTCTTTAACTCTTTTTTGAGTCTGGCGACTATATTTTGCTCTGAAACACTAATCGTCTTGCAGTGTTTGTATACGTGGACGTACTGAGAGCCAGTCCGATTGCAGCCTTCTGAAGCCTATGATGTGCTCATGATGGGGTTGACATGATGGTGTTTGTTAATGATGATGTTTTTCGTAAGCTCGTAATGTAGTAACATCTTATCTTGCACAGTACACATCATTAATCTGAAGTCTGCTTGTCTTAATATCTTTAACAGGAGTCCTGCTCTGATTGGCTGCTTCGTGGTGGACCGGCGGTACTTTGAGGAGATCGGGCTTCTGGATGAAGGCATGGAGGTGTACGGAGGCGAGAATGTAGAGCTGGGAATCAGGGTAAGACGTTTCTGTGTATAGAGAACATTCACAAAACTAGACACAAGTAATATTTTACACAACAGTTGCATCTGTGCAATACAGTGTAGCAGTATTGCTGATGTTCACTATATCTGTAGCAGTATGACATTACACACACCATAATAACTGCATAATACTAAATAAGTCATTATAATCAGCTGTACCACAGCGTTGTTGAATTCTTGAACCTGATTGGTCAGAGGGTCTTGATTAAAATTGCAGCTCTGATAATAGTGTAGCTGCAAAGCACAGGTTTCTATAGTTTCCATAGTAACAGCTCATATACAGGGACTTCCATGGCAGACGCACCACATAATCTAATCCTAATAATACACTGATTAAAAAACATGCTTTTTTTAACAAAGAAAAATATGTATAATTGTTGACATGGTGAAGTTTTCTGTAATGAGACATTCATTTAATATTTATGTAAGGAGTCACCAGTGTCAGTGCATTGTAAAAGCTGTAACTGTACCTTTTCCGACACAGCAATACTTATTTTAAGGACATTCCACAACATTAAAGGTAACTATAACCAGAAAAAAGTATACACATGATACCAAAAAGTATCATTTAATATTAATATTAATATAATAATAAAAAATTCTTTTCCTTTTATGAGCTTATGCACTTGTGATTATGATGTTTTGCAGAATGTTCACAGAACTGTTACTGAATTGTTCATGAAAGAAACATAATGCTTCAATGAATCAATTTCCCTTCCTCACATTAATGTATTGCATTACATTTCTTTAAAAACTGAACTTATACAGTCTGTCTTACATTTTGACATTTTTTTTTTTAACTCAGGGACACACGGGATCCTAAAACATGTAGGCGTAGAGCACTTTTATAGAGCAAGGTGTGATTGCGGGTAACTCATTCAAACCTTTAGCCCTCACATTGAGCATCACTGATCCATCCTGCTGACCCTATAATTACCAAACACAGTCTGAATAGAATGTGCCAGACACACACACACACACACACACACACACACACATGGTTCTGCACAAAGAACAGCCATCTGGTCGCTGCAGGCTGTTGCTATCAGTTTTGCAGAACCACGTAGCGCTGTCTGTTAATGAGGCGTGATAAAATCACATTTCTGCAAGCCACTAATGTAAGGCTTACCGAGATGAGCGTTTATGCACAAATTCAGTACAAATGTTCATAATATTTTTGTATTCAAAGGAAAAATCGATATCTTGTATTAACATCTGGCAACGTATGCTCAAAATATACATCAGTATTTATGCAGGGAAAGTTCTGCGTATTCAGAGTTGAGTTACGCAGGTGCTTAAGTTGATTTTCTGAGTGGGCAGATTATCTGTTTATAGCAGCAAAACAATGTGTAACCCCATCCCATCACTTTGCATATGAAAGTGAAATTATTTTTATGTTCTGTAGTTTATGTGGTAGTTTTCTACTACGACAAATGTGATTAATACATATTTAATTAAATATTTAAATATGCGGTGCCAATTAAATATGAATTACCCCAACATTTTATACTGCAACAAGCTCTGGGCTAATTATTATTATCATTTGTTAGCTAATTAATATATAAATCTGTTTATTATTGAATTCAGTTACTACCTAATGCATTTGTCATGTATCTAATAAAATTATAATGCAAATTGAAAGGAAATAGTCAGAATTCTAACTAGCTATTAAAAGTAACTTACGCTATTAAAATCCAAATTAGATCTTGTCTCTTGTAATTTGCAGTGCAGACACTCAGATGAAAATTTAATCAGACTGAAATCAGGTTTTGCAATTTAATTAATGAAGTTGATTCAATGAATTAAAAATGCCGAATATTATTTCACGTAAATCCCCGAAACTTTTGAGCTGTTCAGTATGTGGCACTTTGTGTGACAGACAGCCACGTCTTGGATATACACACACACACACACACACACACACACACACACTGTATGTACACTCACACAAACTCAGGGATAATGCTAAGAACAAGATGATGAACAAATATGCCTAAGATCAACCCGAAGCAGCATCAGGAACTGAATGCAGGAGCTTGACAGTCGTGTACAATGCCAATCACAGATGCTGCTGGATTTTTGATCAGGCGGTCACACACACACACACACACACACACACACACACAAACAGATACACAAATGTGTGTACATTGCTCATTATTGATGTAGCATCTTTGAGGCCTTGCGTGCATCTCAGTGCATGGGAAAAGGCAGTGTCTTTAATTTTGTGTGTGTGTGTGTGTGTGTGTGTGTATGGAGGGATTTAGCACAGTCAGAGAATAATGACCCTTGGCAGCGGAGCTTCCAGCTGCATCTGCTGTCTTCATCCTAAAGCTCTTCAGTTAAAGTCTGTTTCTTGCTGTGGCGGAACTGAACGTGTCACTAAACCCCTGTTTCTCTCTCGTCTGATTAACGCTAATGCACAGAGACTTTCACTCTTTCTTTTTCACTCCTCCCTCTGCTCTGTGACTCACCTGAAATGCCACTGGAGTAATAAAACTCTTATAGATATTGATACTGCTAAGCGGGGATAGATATGCGTCTGAGATTAAAATCATGACATGACAGTAACTGTAATGTAACGATAATTGTCATGAACCAACATTTAAGCAGCTCATAAACAAAGTTCAAGGCTTATCACAAGCTACCAACAGAGTAACAACAATGCATAGAGTTATAAAAGAAGATGAATATACTGTCTGAATATAGATATAGTTATAACAGAACAAATATATTGGCATAAAGGAGCACAGCGTTATACCTGAGCATATGCAGCTATAACAGAGCATAGACACCTAGCTGTATTATCAGTCACTTCGGGCCCCTGGGAAAAAGGTTTACGTATCAGACAGTCACAGTGGGATGTGTTGTGGTATGAAAAGAATAGAAACTGCAGTTTACGTAGTAAATTTATGTAACTAACATCATAAAATCATAAAAAAAACATTAACATCTTTCTGAGGCAGAAAAATGAATAAAGGAAAAAAGGACAAGAAGAGAAACGGGCGCAAAACCCAAGGAAAAATTTAATATTAATTCATTGGATTTATTCAGTTTGTCCACTTTCTTGCATCCACTTGTTGATCTCATTGAAATGGGAAAGGTTAGTGGCTAACTAGCTAGCTAGCTAGCATCTAGAGTAAGAAGTGTTAGGCTAACACACGTTAAATTGTTAGCTTGTTATTACTAGCTATGACGGTTGACTTTAACGATAATCACCACTCAGGTGGTTGAAACGTCGATCACCTTACAAATCTTTTCAGAACTATATGAAGAAATGATTTTCCAGAGTTTAAACTTTCACCAGGCGTCGTAGCTTAATGATCATTTTTCAGGCTCTATAAAGAAATATTTTGGGGCAACATCAGTGTAAGTTTTCATTCATTCATTCATTCATTCATTCATTCATTATTGACTTGTTTAGATTATGTATATAGGTCTGGTTCAGTTGTTATTTACTGCTTATTAATTTTTTTTTCCTTCATCCAAGATAAATATTAATTGTGTTCATTCTTGTTCTTGTGTTCATATAAAATAATATGCAAGAAATAATATAGGTGGGACTCCCTTAAGTAATTTGTCGCTGTGACATTATAGAGCTAAAACCGAGCTCCTATGGAGTGGCACTAGAGCATGTTCAGAGTTGTAACAGAACATATTTAGAGCTTTAATCAGAGTATGGAGTTAGCACAGATATGCATATAACACAGCATAGACTTATAATAGTGCATAGATACGTTATAATACAAATAGATTTAACAGAACCTAAACTTGAAACCGAGGATAAATTGAGTTATAAAAGAGCAAATAGTTAAAATAAGGTGTTATATGAGATCAAAGAAACACATTAGGACACAAATTAATTTGCAGCACCTTCTATAAAATGAATATCAATGTTTTGTCACAAGCACACAACACACACGAATGTAGTAAGGGTGTAACAATGAACAAAATTCTAAATTGATGCGAGTTCGATGCGGTGGTGCCTCGATACAATACATTTTAATACAGCAATAATGAGCATTGCCGGAATATGTGCCGAAGGTTTCCATTTTTGTTTGTTTAAAACATTCAACACAGCCGTATAGCAGTGTGTTTGCACTATTACCGGTGGAGTATTGTACGTATATTTGGTGAATTTGGCACAGTTTAATGTCTCGGTCCACTACTCACTGGCTGTCAGTGGCGTAACTTACTGGGAAGCCGAGACATTATGGATTGGAGGGCTAATCTCCCACTCCCAGCTCTTGCTTGCTGCTGAACATAGGAGCTAGTATGCTAATATGCTAGCATGTTTGAAAAACATTGCGCTTAAGAGAAGCTTTTTTTTAATCCCTGTAGCTTTTGCTGAGTCGAGATAAAAGAGGAAGCTATTTTTTCAGAGGACGTGTTTCATTGTGGGCTTGATTCAGTTAATTTTTTTTTTTATATATATCTCACATAAAATAAGCAGCATTTATGACAAATAGCAGATTTTATTATGTAGATTGTTGAATGTTTTGTTCAATAACGAATCGAGAGCCTCATATCGAACGAAACAATACGATTGGTGCAGAGCGTGGCATACAGTGCATTCAAGTGAAAGTATGCTTGTGACAGAATGTAGATATTCATTATATAGAAGATTCTGCAAATAAGTTGCATATGTGTGTATTTTTTCACAGATAGAATTATTACAGACTACCAATACCATTACGACAGTGCACAGTTATTTATAAGAGATGTTATAAACAGAACATAGTTATCGTTTGAGCAGAGCATAGATTCAATACACAGTGTAGACAAAGTTATAACAGTGTAAATAGATGTATAATGCATAGATAGAAGATAAATATAAAACAAGACTCAGTATAAAACAAGAGTGATATTAGAGAGCATAGTTATAACAAAGCAAAGGTAGAGTAAGAGAATTATTACAGCGTGAATAGAATTAGCATATTACTATTGCTCTTTTGGAAACTAGCTAACGCAGTCAGGAAGAAAAGAAAGCTGCCCTTTAGTAAACTTCCTGGCTTTTGAATGGGTTTAGCAGATTATTTCAGCATTAAGGAACTCTGACTGCAGATCTGCAGAAAAACAGGGATGGTTCTGACTGCTGGAGGAAAAACAGATATCATTCATTCACGGCTCATCAGCACTGTTGTCAATAATTATGCAAATGAACCATTCTGCTGGCAAATCAGAGCGCTGAACATCTGTCCCCTCCCTGTTTGCTTTTTGCATAATGAACATTGTTTTGGAGTTAATGTGGATTCTTGCTGTCAGTGTTGGTTCTCCTGAGGAAACATAATGCCATGTGCTGACTGCAGATACGACAGAGAGACACACTGAAAGACAGCTCACTCACATGGCAGATGTTTAGATGATTAGCTTTTATCATTTTGGTCTTACTGACGCTTGGGGTTTGTCTGTCATAAAATACTTAATGAATGTAGGATGGCTGATGGATGGATGGACGGATGGATGGATGGATGATGGATGAATGGAAAGATGGATAAACGGATGCTATGAGCAAGGTTGACCTGTAGTTTGCAGTACACACCAGCTAGCATAAGTGGATGGATGGATGGATAGATGGATAGATGGATGGATAGATGATGGATGGATGGATGGAAAGCTGGATAGTTGATGAATGAATGGATTTTTGATGGATGGATGGATGGATGGATGGATGGATAGATAGATAGATAGATTATTGATGGATGGATGGATGGAAAGCTGGATAGTTGATGAATGAATGGATTTTTGATGGATGGATGGTTGGAATGCACACACTAGTTATCAGAAGGTTAGTATATATGGGTGGATGGATGGATGGACGGACGGACGGACGGATAGATAGATAGATAGATAGATAGATAGATTATTGATAGATGGATGGATGTATGGATGGAAAGCTGGATAGTTGATGAATGAATGGATTTTTTGATGGATGGATGGAAAGCTGGATAGTTGATGAATGAATGGATTTTCAATGGATGGATGGTTGGAATGCACAGACTAGTTATCAGAAGGTTAGTATATATGGGTGGATGGATGGATGATGGATAGAGGAACTTCATTCATCCCCTGGGGAAGATTTGCATACTACAGTTGCTGATGAACACCAGACATTAAATACACAAACACACATTACAGAAACACAACATCACAACATCGACCAGCACATTCATATTCAGTGTGTGTGGCAGGTGAGGTATTCATTCATTCATTCATTCATTCATTCGTTCGTTCATTCGTTCATTCATTCTGTTCTTTATATTGGTCAGGGTCTTTTTTTTTTTTTAATTTGCACAACAGAGGTGGATGAACAGCCCTAATATTTTCCTTTAGGTCTGCGTTTTTGAAGCCGTTCCTCTGTTCAGTCTTTTATAAAGCTCTTTGTGCTGCGACACAACAGCTATCAACTACACACGAGTACATCAGTGTGACTGAGGAAATGTAAATCTCTGCTGGCTCTTTTCTCTTCCATTTATACAACACATAATGCAGAGAAACAGAGAGAGAGAGTGAACGAATGAGAGAGACAGAGAGTGAGGGAGAGTGAGAGAGAGAGAGGAAGGGTGAGAGTGAAAAAGAAAAAAGGATACAAGAGAAAGAGAAAAATAGAGAAAGAAAGTTAATGAGAGGGTGTGTGTGTGAGAGAGAGAGAGAGAGAGAGAGAGAGAGAGAGGAGAGTAAAAGAGAGAGTATGCAAGAGGGAGGATAGAAGAGAGAAAGAGAATGAGAGACAAAAAGAAAGAGTGAAAGAGAGAATGAGAGTGAGAGAGACAAAGAGAGAGAGGGACATAGAAAGGGAGAGTGAAAGAGAGTGTGTGAAAGACAGAAAATGAGAGAGAGATCGATAGAGAGAGAGAGTGGAAGAGGGAGAATATAAGAGCGAAAAGGAATTAGAGAGAGAAAAAGAGTGAAAGAGAGAATGAGAGTGAGAGAGAGAGAAAGAGAGAGGGACAGAGAGGGAGAGTGAAAGACAGAGTGAAAGACAGAAAATGAGAGAGGAATAGTGTGTCTAAGAGAGAGGTGAGAGGAAGTGTGAGAGAATGAAAGAGAGTGAAAAGGGGAGGATGAGAGAGAGAGAGATAGAGAGAGAGTGCAAAAGGGAGGACAGAAGAGAGAAAGAATTAGAGAGAGAAAAAGAGTGAAAGAGAGAATGAGAGTGAAAGAGAGATAAAGGGAAAGGGACAGAGAGGGGGAGTGAAAGAGAGAGTGAAAGACAGAAAATGAGAGAGGAATAGTGTGTCTAAGAGACAGGTGTGAGGAAGCGTGAGAGAATGAAAGAGAGAGTGAAAAGGGGAGGAGGAGAGAGAGAGAGATCTTGAGGGGAAAATGAATGTTGGTGGTGACACTCAGCAGGAGTGCAGTGGGTGGATGAAAGGGAATTGGTGCGGAACACACACGCACGAACACACACACACACACACACACACACATACACACACAGCAGACCTATCTGACCTATTGTACTTTTGTGCTATAGAATAATCAACTATATGCTAATTCAGCAAATTTCTGTGCAAACATGTTGTAAGCTGTGAGCCTATACTGCACTCAGCTGCACACACACACCAATACACTCCAGCACACACACCAACACACTCCAGCACACACACCAATACACTCCAGCACACACACCAACACACTCCAGCACACACACCAACACACTCCAGCACACACAGCAATACACTCCAGCACACACACCAACACACTCCAGCACACACACCAACACACTCCAGCACACACACCAATACACTCCAGCACACACACCAACACACTCCAGCACACACACCAATACACTCCAGCACACACACCAACACACTCCAGCACACACACCAACACACTCCAGCACACACACCAATACACTCCAGCACACACACCAACACACTCCAGCACACACACCAACACACTCCAGCATACACACTGCCTCTCACTTCCTTGTAAATCTGCTCTCATGAGAAATTAAATATTGTGTGCAGAATCAATTTCTAATAAAGAAAGAGGAAAAAAATAAGAAAAGAAATCCTTAAACTGTTCCCTTTAAACTATATAAAGACGAATCATTTTCTATTCTGCATTCATTCATCAGCCGTAAAGACTCAGGACTATATTTAGAATCAGTAACTTAGGTCCAAACTTTGTCATTAAATACGCAACACTTCTGCTTTCATTATTCAGCAGCTTATAAAATAGCACTTGATCCAGTACAGTATTATTTTGTATCTTGTGGCACAATTTTATTATGAAATTGTAAAGTATGCATGACATATAATCTGTTTTATCATGCTTTTAATTGGCTATTTTTATTTGTTAAATTAGTAAAATAATGCTTTGGTTAATTCAATGTGCTCTCCTGTAAAGAAAACGTGTCCACAGTTTGAAGGATAAGCTGACCGAGCACTCACCTACTACACTTATAGCTCATGTTAAGTTCATTCAGAACTCTACCCGTATAATATTTGCAAAATCTCCGATTACGATTTATGTATTTATTGAGTACATTTCAGCGTGACATATTGCGGTTACATCAAACTGTCAAACAGTGGAGCTGGACTCAATGCTACTCGTCGCTTGAGCTGATATAACATGAGAAATATTTGTCATAACGGGTGTCCAAGGAGACGGATGCAAAGTGCAGAACTTTTTTATTTAGGACCAAAAAACAGCCAAGAAACAAACCATAACACAGAGAAAACCAGAAAACTGGGACACAGGGAGCTAGGCTAAAGCTAGGACAACAAGGAGCTAGGGTAAAACTTGAAAAACAAAAACTATTCACACGGCAAATGATAACGAAAATTTCACCAATCACAAATCCACAAGCACAAACTCAAACTTAATGCTTCGACAAACAAAGAGGGAACAAAGGGAACTTAAGTAGGGAACTCAATAAAAAAATATAACATAGGTGTGACTGATCATAACAGGAAATGGGGAAAACAACAGAAGAATCTGTTCAACACAGTGAGTGATGGTGCCCTCCAGTGGCCCAGCGAGGAACTGCCCCTGGTGGCTATGATAATATTTTCATAATAAGTTCAAGGTCAGAATCGTGTGTAACTGAGACACGCCTCTGTTTGTGTGACTTTCTGAGTAGAACTTGAGTCTGTAGCTTCGTCTGTAGTCCGAATAGCGATTAAATTCTCGCCATGCACGCTTAACTCTGAATACGGAGATTATTCCTGGTCACGGACATTGTGAATCCCGAGTCTATCCCATTAACCGTGTGCGCAGGTCAGGAAAGTGTCCTGGATGGAACTTTAGCCTATCGCAGACATGACTTTCTGTTCTACTGTTTATTCCTTGTTTTAATTTCACTTTCAAAAACTGATGTTATAGCTTTCCTTTCATTCCTGATGGTCTAGCTCACTTGTAGCCTGAGCTCAGAGGCTTTTCTAAAGGGTTTAATCTGCTCTGTGCAGCTTAATAAACTGTGATAAATGACCACCAATGGGCGTTTTTTTGGACTCGTGACATTTAGAGCAATTGGCACCTTCAGTTCTTTAGTGAGATGGATATCTCAGCTGGGTTAATGCCAAAACGACGACCTTACAATGCTCCCTATTACCATTAAGCCTGATTTATGTTTCCTTCACCGGCCAATTTTTAAACTTTTTTGTAGGAACACTGGATTTTCTGCATTCGGAAAGGTGAGGGTCGTAAATCAATCGACAATATCATGACATGGAGGGGATGGGCACAATTGTTTTCCAAAACTGTTGCCATCTTTCGACTTCTTTTATGTCATTGCCTCCAGTAAGTTTAGAAATTAACTATAAATTAACTGTGAATCTGTGGAATAATATGCAGTTTTAGAAATGTAATTTACATGGGAAATAAAAGATAAACCAAGCCTGGCTGCAGGATTTCATTTTGATCAAACAGGTGGCACACTGATTTAACTGATAGAATCCAGGCTCCTGATTGGTTGGCCCTTTTGCGAATAAGATTGGACACTGTTGGTGTAAATAGTTTTGACTATATTTTTCAGCAAGAAGCAAAGTTAACCACTATATTATTTCATTTCCTTAACATAATCCTATGGATTAAAAACATAGTAGAGTATGAATAAGAAATAAAACTGTGTATCATTTATAAACACTACTCTGATAACCTGCTCATTCATGCAGTTATCCAGTCAGCCAATCATGTGGTGGCAGTGGAATGCATAAAATTATGCAGGGCAAGAGCTTCAGTTAATGTTCAGATCAAACATCAGAATTGGGAAAATGTGTGATTTCAGTGACTTTGACCGTGGCATGGTTGTTCATGCCAGACAGGCTGGTTTGAGCATTTCAGAAACTGCTGATCTTCTGGGATTTTCAAGTACAACAGTCTCTATAGTTTACACAGAATGGCATGAAAAAAAAAAGAAAAACATCCAGTTCTGGGGCGGAAACACCTTGCTGATGAAAGAGGTCAGAGGAGAATAGCTAGACTGGTCTGAGCTGACAGGAAGGCTATAGTATCTCAAATACGCACTCTTTACAGCCATGGTGAGCAGAAAAGCATCTCGAAATGCACAACATGTCAAACCTTGCAATGGATGGGCTACACCAGCAGAAGAACTTTGGAAGTTCCACTTCTGTCAGCCAAGAACAGGAATCTGAGGCAACACTGGGCACAGGTTCTCTCAAATTGGATAGATAAAGATTGGAAAAACATCACCTGGTGTTTTTCTAATGTTCAACTATCCAGTTTCAGACAGAATTCAGAAAGATTCTGACATTCTGCTATAAGTGTAACCTCATGATTCTCATATATTGCCTTCCATGGATGTGACCACAGCGAAATCTACAGTGTTCTCATTTCAGAAATATTTCTGATGAAAAATAAACTAGTCTTTGTGTGTGTGTGTGTGTGTGTGTGTGTGTGTTCCCAGGTGTGGCTGTGTGGGGGTAGTGTGGAGGTTCTCCCCTGTTCCAGAATAGCCCACATCGAGCGCGCGCACAAGCCGTACACAGACGACCTGGCAGCTAATGTGCGCAGGAACGCATTCCGAGTGGCTGAAGTGTGGATGGACGAGTTCAAGAACCATGTGTACATGGCCTGGAACGTTCCACTGCAGGTAAAATAACCCAGCAGATAGAACCAATGGCAGCAGTAGATTAAAATTGTATTAAAAGTTGTGGTCATGTGGTCATATTAAAGTTTTGGCACCTCAGAAGTTCAGGGTTTGGATCCTGAGCTCAGGTTTCCTTCCGGTTTCTTCCCATCTCCCAAAACCAGTAGGCTGATTGGTTACTCTAAATGGTGTGTGATGCCTTGCTTCCTGCCAAGGTTGTGTATTCCTGCTAGTGATGACCCTGACCAGGATCAATTAGATGAACAATTTTGTTTTATAACCTGAAACACAGAGGGCCACAACAGCTTTCCTATCTGGAACCAGTGCATTGTGTTTTAGGAGTAGGAGGAATCAGTGGCGCACAGTGATGACATCAGCTTTCAGTGATCGGTTAAAGGAATGATATTGCAAAAGTAAATGTGAAGAAATAACTGCTTGAGTAAATCTGATCGAGCCGATGCAGCATTGCAGAAGCTCTTGTTGGTCTTCGTGAGCTGTACTTCTCTCATGGGAGATTTTTCATCTCAGTTCTGGTGGCAAATGATTTTCAAAGTGTCATCACTGTGTGTGTATGTGTGTGTGTGTGTGTGTGTGTGTAGGACTCAGGAATCGATATTGGAGACATCAGTGAGAGGAAGCTCCTGAGGGAGAGGCTGCAGTGTCGGCCCTTCCGCTGGTTCTTGAAGAATATTTACACTGAAATGCGAACATACGCTGACACCATTGCTTATGGTGAGGTAAACACACTCTTTCATGTTTCTGAACACCAAATCGATCAGAAGATCTTTCCCATTTTCAGTGGGATTATTGGAATGCTGGAGTTTAATAGGAGGAAAAAAATGTCAATGATCTCAAACATAAGGGATAGTGGACAGGTTTAGTTATTAGCTCCTAAAAACAGAGCAAGAGCTTCTTGTCTTTGTCACCATTTTCCAGCGATGTTTAACGTCATATTAAGGAGAAATCCAGCATAGAAGTAGAGAAAATGGACGTTAAAGCAAACACTGGACTCAGAATCCCAGAATGCAATGCAGCTGAGATGTGGCAGAGACTCAGCTCGACATGTTAGAGATCTGTGAGCTGATGACGCTGGTATTAGCGTGAAAGTTGATGCTTTGGAAGCTGAGCAGTTTGAGCAGAGTGTACAGATGAGGAGGTGGGAGAGCTGGACAGACTAAAGGACTAAAGCACTGCTGCATCGCTCTCTTTAGCTAGAGATGAAGCGAGGGCTAAATCCCACTATACCGCTATCAGCCGGTAGTCGAACGCCATTGTAGGGTGATGTAGGAAAGTGAAAAGAGACCAACATGTTGATGAAAGCAGTGCAAACTAAAAAATAACCACAGAATTTCATTACAAAATAAATCTTGGACACATTTGAAGATGATGTGTTAATTATAAAGATGAATATACTGTGGTTCAGGCTGGATTTTTCCTTTAATACCTGTTTTATCTGTAAGCAAAATTCCAGTCTCCTGTGCATTTGTCAACAACACTACAA
Source organism: Pangasianodon hypophthalmus (assembly GCF_027358585.1). Classification (NCBI taxonomy): domain Eukaryota; kingdom Metazoa; phylum Chordata; class Actinopteri; order Siluriformes; family Pangasiidae; genus Pangasianodon; species Pangasianodon hypophthalmus. The sequence continues at coordinate 27,390,736 of NC_069716.1, forward strand.
TATTATATTCCCCTCTCCAGGCAGCTGATATTAACATTACCATTAGCATTTCTCGTTTTTTTATTTGTTACGACAACAGGCTGGTGGAGAAATTTGCTAATTGCTGTTCCTTTATGGATTAGTGTGATTAAGAGCTCCAGGGTGTTCAGGAAAGCACAGTGGCCATTAGCCAGGAGAGCGAATGAAACAGATTCTGAATTCATAATATGATTCTTTCTCACCTCATCTTTCTGTGTGTTTTTTTTTTTAAACTGTTCTGCATGCTCTGATTGTGCAGCTGAAGAATAGCTTGAAGCCAGATCTGTGTGTGGATCAGGGGCCAGACTCGGACAACATCCCCATCCTGTACCTCTGTCACGGCATGACGCCTCAGGTTAGCGCCCGCTCCCCTCTTCCTCATGACCCACTGACTGGTGTAGAGCTGTACACTTTTTTTTTTGTTGTTGAAAAATCTCACCTTATACATGTTTGCTGTATTCTGTAGTGACCTCAGCTGATCTATGAAAATATGTACAAATGAACAAAAGTCTTTTTTACACACTGTTTTCAAGGTTTTCATGTTAATTTTAAGAACACACCAACACACCAATTTCAGCCCAGTTCATTATTCAGGATGTTTTTTTTTTTCCATGAAAATGTTTTAACCAATGTTTCGCAAGGTGTCCGAGTTAAAATGATGTGAAAAATCACGATCCCATCCATCCTCCATTTTTTTTTTTTTTACATGATTTGTCAGCTTGTCAGCTAAGAATATATCAATCCATGGTCAGGCTGAGTGCAAATAAAAATCACCTGGTGAAAAAGCCAATTTCATTCAGTGAGAACCAGGAAACAGAACATTTCTTATATTTAAGGAACAAACACTCCATGTTGTGCTGTTATACAAAAATATTCAATTATCTTCAAATCACAGCAAGTGTTTTATTCCTTTTATTCCCATTACTACAGCAATTTTCCAACAATTGGTTTTTTTTTTCTTGTTATATTTATATCAGATATTTATTTGATCTGTTTACTTATATGTAATATTGTAGAATGCCCATGCAACAAGTTAGTTCCTGTTTGCACTTATGTTAGAGCAGCTATAAACAGTCGTTCCCTCACCAGTCTTGTCTTTTTTTTCTCTCTCTCTCTGTCTTGAAGTTAAAAAGACAAGAAAATCGGAGCTTGTCATGTTACTGATAAAGAGAAACCACAATCTCCTCTGTCCTGAAGATTTAGAAAAGTTACAGCTTTATCTCTGACTGTTACAAAACACTGACACTGGAGACTCCTTCCATAAATTATAAATAAACATCTCCTTACAGCAAAAACTCGCCATATTAACCATTTAACGTGGTTATGTGAAGCATCAGCCATACAAGTCAATATGAATGAGCTGTTACTATACATACAATTAATATAAAGCTGTGATTTGCAGCTGCACTACTGTCAGAGCTGCTGTTGTAGAAAATTAATCAACACCTTCTGACCAATCACAATCCAGAATACAACAGCATTGTGATATAAATTATATTAATTAACGTAATTACTATCATTTGAGCTACACTGCTCTATAAATAAATTATTATTATTATTATTATTATTATTATAACTCTTGGGCTTTAATCAAAGCCTTTAACATTTGATATTGCAACTCTGTGACTGTAATTCTGTCTCACTCATAAGTCATTTTAAAGAAAATCACCTTCCAAAATGGCTAAATGTAAATTTCTTTCTTGCCCTTTAAATAATCCACAGTCTGTCATCGAGAACTTACTCGGGCCAACAATAAAAGAAATGACTCAGCACAATCTGTTGCTACTCTTATGGAAAAATCTTTAATTGCATGTCATGTGGAACTTTTTCCCTCCATTGTGTTGGGTGTGAAGCCTGAGCAGCTTTATCGCTCTGCATTATGCTGTGCTTGCGTTTCTGTGTGACGCCGCTGTATCACGAATGATCGCCGTGTTTCTCAGAGACGTGCAGGAAAAAGTGAAACCCTCCCTAATATTAAATCCATAAACCCTGACTCGTTATTTTCCCGTAGAGCCGCTCTGCCTGAATGTGTTTTGCTGTTTGGTTATGCATCAGCAAAATATGCCGGGAAATATCCGGCATATCCGGAGCACTTGGGTTTGTCGGATGTACATAATAAGCTAAAAATGAATTTTGAAATATGAATGATGTGGATTTTATCATTAGTTTTAATTAATGTGGATGCTTGATGCTTTATCCACACCACATCACCATCAGTCTGACAATGAAAAAGTCTCTCTCTCTCTCTCTCTCTCTGTACTGATACTGATACTGATGTGATGATCCATAAATATAAACAATATCAGTGAGACTTGAAGCATCTGAGGTTGTAAAGTTCATTAGCATTTTGTTCGGTTAGCAGAAACGCTCACGTCTGCTAACATCATGCTTAAGTACGCTTGAAGGAAGACACACTGGTGCCAAGTGTTATACTGCAGCGTTTCTGCTGACGCTTTTCAGCCAATCAGCAACATTTGCACAATCTCAGTACCATAATAAAAAGGTTTTGCTTGTAAACTACATTAACATATTTATTCATGCCTGATTTTAGTTGAAGGTGAAACAAAAAACAACCCAAGTAGAGCGGTGAGGGTTGAAGTCCTTGTTCATCAGCGTCTCCAGGGATTTGAAATCACAACCTTCTGGTCACAAGCACAGAACCTTAACCTTAATCACAGGTTTATATTAATACGATCATTCTAATACGTTCTCGTTTCATTCACAGGGACTCGTGACCTTGGACTAATAATAAACAGATTAAAAAAACATGCTGCTATTTAACAAAGAAAAGTGTATAATCATTGATATGGTGAAGTTTTATGTAAGGAGATGTTTATATAACATTTATGGAAGGAGTCTCCAGTGTCAGTGCTTTGTAACAGTCAGGGATAAAGCTGTAACTTTCTCTTTTCCGACATCTTCAGGACAAAGGAGTTTATACGTAGCGGTTTCTCTGTAACCATACAAGTTGCGGTTTTTGTCTTCACAGAAGACACAGAAAAGAAACTAACCTGTTTCTCAGATGTTCAGATGGATTGAGTTATGAGTTTTACCATAGCACCATCATTTCTTTTATCATCAGATCTTTTATAGACTGAGCCATAAAACAGCAGAAAAGCTTTTGTAGCAGCTTTTCTGTAATTAGCTAACGCTGATAATCCTATTCGTAGATAAACCAGGAAATATGTTCAAGGTCAGAATCGTCTTTGTTCACGCGAAACTCCACCCCACTCACACAAATCCCGCCCAGCCATCTGTAGTCTGCACGTCTGAGGTCTGAATTTCGCTATTAAATTTTCACTACTCTTTTAATATATTAAATTTTAATGAAGGGTGCCAATAATTGTGGAGGGCACTATATAATGTGCTTAACCTCCATTTCTTCTGTCAGTGGATAGGAAGCTAGCTTTCACCCACTCAGTGCCACTTATTTTCCTGCAGAAAAGCTGTGAAGCACCCAGCCTTTTCCTGAAGCAAAAATGAAACACGTCGCTGCACAGGCTTCTGTTTTAACTCATTTAATTCCGTTTTGCTTCTTTGCCCGATATTTTCCTCCGTACCTGCCAGAAGGATGGAAAGAGCTGTTTGTAGGGTGAAAGCACTGTTACTGTAAATGTTTTTCTCTCGGTTTATCCTTTGTGCCCACTGGACATTTTTTGTTTTCTGTCTCAACAATAAGAAAGAACAGGCAAAAAACTCATCTGTATAAAAAGAACATTAGACTCAGTAATTTACATTTTCAGCTCAGCCTGTTAGAGAAAATGCTTCCCTTAACAAAATTCCTTCTCTTCTCTTCATTCTCTCCTGGGAGGCTTTACCAAATGTTAACTGTGGGGTACCAGTAATTTTGAAACCAGTGTTTTTGCCTTTTTGCATGTGTTTGGGAGAAACAAGTTGGTTTAAAATAAAACTAAAAATAGTTTTATAATGAATCTCAAAAGAGCACTTGGTGGTGTGCTGTTATAGAAAAATAATCAACAACAGGGTGGTGTGATGAAGCGGAGTTACTGCTACCAGCCCGAAGTTGATTATGTACCAACAGCAGCATGTCCTGAAGTGTTTTATATCCCCTAATACTGCAGCAATTCTGAAACAGTGCAATTGTTTTATAAGAACGACACAGCATACTTTTCATCCATTTATAGTTACATTTATTGCGTGGAACGTCTGTGAAACGAGTTCGTTCCTGTTCTGAATTATATTATAGCAGCTATAAATAGTCATTACCATACCAACCTCTATTTTTTTCTGTTGAAGTTGATAAGACAAAAAAGCTTGTTACTGAAAAACTATAAAGTTATTTCCTGTAACTTACTGACTATTACAAAGCTCTCACACTGGAGACTCCTTCCATAGATTTTAAATAAATGTCTCCTTACAAAAAAAAAAACCCTCACCATTAAATAATGGCACATTTTTTTAATCTGTATATTATTACACTAAGATTGAGTGTCCACTATACTAGTCCCTACACTATAGAAATGATGATGTAGTAGAATGTATTATATGTTAGAATGAATTAATATAAATGAATAAATATAAATTCTGACATATCAGGTTTGATAAATCAGCAGAACAATTAGTGCACCCAAAACACTCATTTTAAATAGTTTCCTCCCTGGGCTTTGCACATGACGGCGTTCACGTGTTTATTTTAAATCACCTCTGACACATGCAATAACTGGGTGCCTTTTCTTAGCAGTTCTTTTATTTTGACCTTAGAGGACTTTCTATCATTGTTCTGCCTCTGAGTTATCCTTTCAACCTCTGTGTCTGCAAAGTGAAGTTTAAACCTGGAACGTGACCTGAACGTTGAGTGTCTGTTTACAGCCTGGTTATTGACTGCTTTTGAACATGTCATAGCTGGAAAGCTTCTTTCAAAACCAGCATATTACTGCGAGAATGACAGAACGTGCCTTTACCAGACACCGAGATCAATATTGACTCAGATCTGTCAAGCAAGGGAGCTCTCACCAGGAACTCTGCTGCATCTGAATATAGAAACCAGGTCCTTAACATATCTCTTTGTATTTTTAGTAAGTAAAGCTGACTTTGGTGTCTTTGATTCCTGGATCCCAAATCCATCTTCATAAATATTGCAGCAGACGCAGTATCTGTTACAGCACTTCTCCCTTTTACAGTAAAGTTGATGTTCAGAGTTTATTTCAGTACTGTCTGTAGACTGATGATGGTGAAACATCATGGCCAGCTTTGTTTGCTCTGCAGATTCCCTCACACAGGGCGCAGGAACAGTTTGGCAACTCTTAAGTTTGAGTACAGAGACAATGAAATGCAGTTAGCATCCAACCAGTAGTGCAAATAGCAATAGAGATTAACAGTATACAGGTAGAGGAAAGCAGCATGATGCATGCAATATAATGCAGTGGGTACATACCGTGGATAAAATGCAGTAAATGCAATCGTGCAAATAACAGTTTGATATAAATAATAGTAAAATGACAGATAATGCAGTAAGTACTTGTAAATAACTGCAGATAACAGGACTGATTGCAGATAATAATGGTAGTAGTAGTAGTAGTAGTAGTTGTTAAAAGAAATTAAAAGAAATTAAGGAACTGGCCCCACATTAAAAGTGCATTTCATTAAAATGGAGTGTGTTAGTAAGATGTTGTCACCATGAGCCACCAGAACAGCTTCAGTGCTCATTGGCAAGGAATTTGAAAAGTCTATGAAACTGTACTGGAGCAATGAACAGGATATTCCCTCAGTTGGTGTTTTGATGATGGTGGAGGAGTAGAGTGCTGTCTAACATGACAGAACCGAAGTGAACAGAAATGATGATGGTGAAACGATATGGCCAGCTTTCTTTGCTCTGAAGATTCCCTCACGCAGGGCACCAGAACAGTTTGGCACATGGTGACAAGTTAAAGGACAAAAACACTTAAATGTGTTACTGATGTATCCAGTCACCATGGACCATTAAAAAACATCTTTTTAATTACTGCCACCACTAGCAGGTACAATGTATGCACAAAACAGGAAATCAGAGTAAAAATAAGCTGCAGTTCATCTAGACAATCAGAAATTAGTTTTGTTTCTTCTAAAAAATTTTGGTGAACAAATTAATAAACAGTTCAATCAGCCAAGAATAGTTGGAAAGGAAATGTTCATGACTCACATCCCTCTCTCAAAGATGGAAGTGACTCTTTAATTCTTTGTATTTAAAGCTATTTTTTTGATTCATAAATACTCCTCATAATTTTACACAAAAATTCAACAGTGTAGTCCAATTAGAAAAAAAACTTTAGCCAGCTACATCCTATCAAATACCCATATAGCTAAACCATGCGCTTTACTCATAGGTACAAATTGACCAATGTTAAAAGTGCTTAAAAGTTTCATGTAAACTAATCTAGGCAACCTGAGAGCACCTGAGGAATTGATTTTTTTTTTTTCTTTCACAGCCAGAGCAGGTGTCTGTAAAAACATTCCCAGAGATTGTTCCAGAAAAGCCTCATCTTCCACCAGAGCCGTGGATTAAAGCCTTAGCAATGATTCTGGGCTTAGCAGGAGGAAGACACATGCATTACTGATCCTGATCAAACACGTAGCAAGCTGGAGGATTTGGGCTTTTCTTCTCATGGGATGTTTCCAATCATTACGCAGCTCTCTGCGGACATATTTATTAAAGTGCAGCAGAAAGGAAATAATTCTCGACTAATTCCAGTAGCAGGTTTTTATTGTGTGAAATTTTCTCCTAGAGCAGGGCTGCACTGTGTATAATTAATGTATGAAAGTACAAACTAAAAATCTCTGAAGACAGTGTACAGTATTTAGTTGTAGCTCAGTGGATAAGATATTTCATGAGTTCAAATCCCAGCACTGCCAAGCTGCCACTGCTGGGCCATTGTGCAAGGCCCTTAACCCTCAACTGCTCGGTTATAAAAAAAACGAAATAAATGATGATAAATAAGTCGCTCGGGATAAGGGTGTCTGCTAAATACCGTAAATGTAAGACACTGTGTGTGTATTAAGTGCTGTAAGACAAGAAGGAATAAAAACACTTTAGAATGGCTGTCATTTTCTAAAATGTAAGCTGCCTTCCTCATAAGCTTCTTACTGTAATGCGCCGTCTTTATTAAAGCTTTTCTAGAAAATCTTTAAACGTAGGTGGGTTATTTCTTGCCTTGTGCAACAAGTCAAAATTTAATATCTCTGTCTAATAATTTTTCTCTTCTGTATGTACCGTATTTATGCCTCTAAGCTGGAGATTTAATAAAGGCTTCGTAATGTCATTTCAGAACGTGTACTACACCAGCTCGGGGCAGTTGCGTGTCGGCGTCTTGAGCCCAACCATCGACGACAACGATAATAAGTGCCTGGTGGACGTGAACGGGCGTCCACGCCTGCTGGAGTGCAGCTACGCTGGGAATAAGCACATGAAGCTCTCCTGGCTCTTCACTCAGGTCTGCTCACCACCCACAATCTATGGGTTAGCCATAGCATTTATGATTTTGACTCCTTGCTATGACGAGCCACCTGAAAACTACGCTTTAGTGGTTTTCAGCTGTAACAATGGTCAGATCGAACAGGAATAAAATTCACCTGAGGTTGGGAGATTGTAAGTTCGAATCCCGACAATTCCACAGCCAAGGAAGCAAATTTGGCCGTGCTCTCTCTGTGGGAGGGGCATACTCTCTCTCCCCTGTCAATCACAGTGACACTAGCCAGTTGTAGGCGTCTGTGAGCCCATGGATGTGGAAGAGGGCAAACAGCGATTTCCTCCGAATGTTACACAGCATGAGCAACAGTTTGAAAAGATCTGGTTGGTTGGCTTCACATGTTTCAGAGGAAGCACATGTTAGCCTTCACACTCCCTGGCTGGTAGCTGTTGTATGATAGGAGAGAGTTAACGAGGAGGTGGGAATTGGCTGGTGACCAAATTGAGGAGAAATATGGAGGGAAAATGGGTCAAAAAAACACATTTCACTGAAAGGGAAAGGACACAGGACATGAAAGGCATGAAATTTGACATGTGATGTGATATAAGCCTTGGTTTTGCGAGTGAATAGCAAACAATTGAGCAGGACTGTGGTCTCTTTGGTCAATAAAACACAGACAATCTGCTTATTATGAATCAGAGCTCAGACAGGACATTTGTCTATCAGTTTTTTACTGTCACTTGGCTCACATCTGAAAAGAAGAAAAGAGCCGTCTCATCCTCAGACATACACTAGTGTTTTGGTAGTAAAATACTGCTTTTTATTCTCTCTCTCTGCCTGCTAGAATGTTCTTGTTAGCAATGCTGACACATCTGTCTAACACAGCGAGTATGTGTTAGAGTCGTACAAAGAACAAAGACTGAAGAAATAAGGGAGCTTTTGCACTCCTGTTCTTTTTTCATGTGATCCTGTGAGAAGCGGCCACAGGGCAAGTGGATGAGGCCGCTTTTTTAAAAATGCATTTGGTCACAGAAGATCTTACAAAGTTGAAAAAAAAAAGTTTGGAATAAAAATGCTTTTTTACATTCTGACCAATTAGGTCGCCAGTTCATGAGGAAGCGAGAAAAAACAACATGGAGGACAGAGTGCGGGTGAAAAATGACTTGTTACTGAGAGAATTTCAGGAGATTTATGACATATGAAGTAAAAATATTTCATTGTCAATTGCATTGTAGCTAAAATAACACTGTCTATTTTTAGGATCTTCACCTGCAATGTCACGTCCCACTTTAGCTGCATACAGTCACGTCACACAGGCAGCTCAAATTCTTGTGATTTTCTGCCTCCAGAGCTACAGCGAAGACAAACAACCTTCTCATCAGAGCTACACCAAACTTTCTTTCACTTGCATTAATGATAATAACCTAATAGCTTGTTTAGCTTGCAGTAGCTTAGTGGTTAGCACTGGTGCCTTGCAACACTGGGGTTGGGGGTTTGATTCCTGCCACTGTCACCCTGTGTGTGTGTGTGTGTGTGTGTGGAGATTGCATGTTCTCCCTGTGCTTCAGGAGTTTCCTCCTCTGGTCCAAAGACATGCATTGTAGGCTGACTGGCATTTTTAAGTTGTCTGTAGTGTGTGATTGGAGGTGTGTGTGTGTGTCCCCTGCCTCATACCCCGAGTCCCCTGGGATAGGCTTCAACAATTTGCATTTGCGTTTATTGCAATTGCACAAATAAAACAAGTAAATACACGTATTATTCCTTTCTTTCACATATTTTTTAAATTATTGTATGCACGAGAGCTTAAATTAATTACTTAAACTGTTTTTTGTTTCTCTAATCACACAGGAAATCAGTGTAAAAAAGGACACATCACACATACGATACACAGCTTTGTCTATTTTGTGTATCGGTTTGAAACATATGATTTTGCTACCCACTTAGCAGTATTAATGCTAAATTACCAGCAGTAACCAAACAACTGAAACCAGAAGTTGAGCTCTAATGGGAACCTGCACTTGAACCAGTCCTTATAAAAACCTGTTGAAGCAGCAGAACTCAACAAGCTAACTTTATAAAATACAACTGAGAGGATGAACCAAGAAAATTTTACAAGAACACTTTGCAAAATATTGCAAAATATTTCCCAACCCAATAACACCAGGCTAACACAAAACAAGACATTTCGAAAACAATCCTTCCATAATATCTCGAAGTGAAATCATTTTTTAGTTCCTCAGACCCATATGCAAATTGAGTTCCGAAGCCACGCCCCCACCCATGTATGGCGTGGCTGCAATATTATATCAACTAAGTAAAATATACCCTTTGGGTTTTAGCCACATATATATACATTAATTAATTTAGTACAGAACCTAAAGCATTCAGGTCATTCTAATAATTAAAAATGACAGTTTTTTTAATGGACTGCTGAATCACTTTCTTCAGTGTAAGAAACTGGCCGCACATTAAAAGTGCGTTTCTGTCTAAATAAATTTACTTGAGTAAGAATGAAACATCCCACTTATTAAACCAACCCTTATAAATAAAGTGTAATTTATTTAAAAAAGTAACAGTAACAGAGTGAATGAAGCACCTCTGAGTTGGTGTGAGTGTGTGATAGTGTGAATAGTGAGTCTTTGCAGTCCTCTGCAGTCATTATTTTTTATTCGAGAGGGTCATCAGCACTCACTGCACGGTAAAGGCCATTATTTTTTCTCTAGTCCAGTGCCTCATTAAACGCTGCTTTCCCCGAGCCGGCTCATTATTATACTGCTGCCTCTGTAAATCTTAGTAAATGTCCAAATCTGGCCAGAGGTTTGTTAATTTTCCTTTTCAAGTAGTCTCAAACATGAATTTAACACATTTCTTAGAGCATTCATGTGCAGAAGAATGCATGAAACTTGGACTTGGATGTTTAAAATGTATTAAGATTTTGGATTTTACCGTGCTTCCTGAAGCTGCTTTCTGTACACATCTGCTATAATTAAATTCCCTTCTCATTTCTGAGCAGTGCAGACGTTATTAGAAAGTAAGTCTGTTTGTGTCAGCAGGTGTTACCTCGAGGGTGTTTTTCATCTTTATATCTGTCTAATGTGTGACGACCATGGACAAGAATTTTAGCTCATTTTCTTGTACCGAAAATGTCAAACTTGCTTGTGATGGAGGTCTTACAGTAGGTGTCCTCTGCATGTGGTGTGAATATTTCCCACCGCTCCCTTCACCAGGAAGGTTTCTGTCTACAGGGCAGGACATGAATCAACCTGTCAAACATGAAATTAAAAAATAAATGACCTTCTTAGTCAAGTAGGCTACTCTCACAAACTTCATTCAGTGAATATTTCTGTGAAATATGAAAGACTTGTGAAGTTAAAATATTCCTTATACATTTATTTTATGTCTGTTTATAGCAGCATCCAATGACATGCATTCCTGCTTAAATGTGTTTTTTTTTTTACTTCTTTTATTTTTGTCTTTGTGTCCATCACCTTTTGGGTCATAGATGCTGAAGAAACCAGACACTGCAGTTATTATATTTCCAGACAGAACTATATTTAGGCAGTACAATGCATATGGACAATGGAAGGATGTCTTTTGTCCAGTTAGTCACTGTTACGCAACTGCCACCTGAAATTTGCAAAAAGTTGAAACCAGCTCAGCTTGTCTCACCATGCCATGACTGAAGATCTCACCGCTCGCTATCCCACACACATTAAGCTTTAAAATGTTTTTTTAACTGAAGCACTTCAATGCCTTCACGCAAAAATCACTTATGTATAAATATAATAAAATCAATCTTAACAAAAGAAAACCCTGTCAAGGCTCTTTATATGTAAATATCTCCAGTTCCAAAAATAAAGTTCTTTTCCAAATCCAATTTCAATCTTTGCCATTTGATACAGACCCTGGTATCTGTTTCCATCCATGTTTTGCTGGTATCTGCAATATTCGCTGGTGTACTGGGTATCAGATGTCTGCTAGCTCTACTTTTGGCCCATATCTCATCACGCATAAGTTGTACTGTGAAAATTCTTTTCCCCGTTGACTCCTTGGCTTCTAAAAAATAACTATTTAGCTCCACCCACTTAGATTTGGAGCTAATTTGTATAATATGTGAAAGCTACTTTTGCAAGCTATGGTCTTTTTTTCCTAGGTTTTTTGGCATATCACAAAATTGGTGTCAAAATACTGAGTAGATTCTAAACTACTAAAAAAATGATAAAGGTGAATTAAAGTTCATTCATAGATATAAAACTATCTTGCTATACAGACAAACGAATAGTTTGAAACTGTGTGTGTAGGTTTTGTAGAGATTGTTATAGAAGACAAATGAACATGTTACTAGAGGAAAAAAAGCTTTTGATTCACTTTTCAAAAGAATCAAATTAATACTTCGAGTTTCAGAGAGCTTCATATGTTAAAAGGCTTTAGGTTTGCCCTTGGAGCAATAGGACAGGAGAAAGGCCTTGGTGTCAGATTTTGGATTTCAGATCAGGGAGGTGTTTCATCTCTAGCTTCTGCTTTCATCATGTTTCAGCCTCCTCCTTAAACACTGGATGATGGAGAATACTTGAAGCTCAGCTTCAAAAAAAACATCAGCTGACTTTTGACCTTGTTCTGTAGATATAGAGCTCAGAGGTCTGTGAGTAGAGAGTCAGTTTCTTCCACGGTTCATGAAGTATTTATTATCTGTAAGCTGAACGTTTCAAGAAATTTATGCATGACCTTGATTTAAGAGTCTGAGTCACATCGTTTGAGTCACTTTATTACCTCAAGCTTTGTTTTTTAGACTCAGATGGAACTTGAAGGTACTTAGAGTTGGGTTAATTATATCGGCTTTTCTTTACTGATCTCACTCTTGTCAGTGCTGCACAAATTTTAAGTAACACTAGTGACATCAAGACAGTGGCGTATTTGAAATGCATCATGGTGATCTTTTTTGTTTTTCTGTAAGTGTAATAAGGAGGTGATGTTCGTGCATTTTAACATCTCTCTCTCTCTTTTTCTCCCACACACACATTCGTAGGGGGGATCCATCCAGAACACTGAGTCACGGTACTGTCTCGAGATCGTCCAGAGCAGCGGAGTGGATGTCGGCTATCAGCTCGTCCTACAGACGTGCACAACTCAAACGTGGACAATTACGAACATACTGACTACTAAAGTTCTCTGAGAGCACCGACGCCTGCGGGCCTGCACATGGAGATAAATTTTTTGACAAAGAAACTCTGCCTTTATATACAAAGGCTCAATTTAGACACTTGAATCTTATATGCAGTGCATATCAGATGATTTAGACTTTAAACAGTAAAAGCCACTGGCTGTGAGGATGCCAATCATTTGTACAAACGCACAAATCCAAGCAGGAAAGAAGATCAACAAAACGAACTGGACCATTGTTGCTTGCTATCTAAAACCTGTCCATTTTTTTCTATTTTATCCTACAGGGTTCTGTAAGCACCTTGGCATCTGTGTCCCTCACTTAAAGACATCATCAGATTATTCAGCTGAATTTGGAGTGACTGGTAGTTGGTTCATTCCAGGTGTTACGATTGCCTGAATATGTTTTAAAGTCATCCATAACTCTTTTTCTGTTGGTCTATATTCAACAAGATATTTCTTAATGTCATTGTTTCACTAAAAAATATATTATTAGACAACAAAAAATTGCACAATTGAGGTCACAAAAGTCAGAGAACATACAGATGCAGATACATGGGCTGTATTTGCATACTGGAACATGATTGGTTCTTGTATTTTATGATGTAATTACACTTTCCAGTCACTTGTTCAAGACTAAAGCCGGATTTATGCTATACTATTATTGGCTTAATTTTTCTGATGCTACCAAAAATTGCACATTGTATAAGAATTCTTTGATGATGAATTGCAATTGGCGGCATAAAGTGAGACCCTCACTGACGGCCAATTTAGCGGCAAATAGCCACCAATAGAAGGACAGCATAGGATGTAGGACAGCTACAAATATGGTCAATGTAAAAAACATGCTAATTGTTATAATTTAGCTTATTACCTGAAGCTCACTTTAAAGAACTTTTGTGTGAGCATGATTTCTGCACAAGCCCAGATCTCGTAAAAATGTAGTAATTTTCTTTAATCACAAGTCTACATTCATAGGATCTTCATTGTATAATCTGTCATGGACAACACACATTATCACACAGTCTGTTACAGAATTCAAGCAAGATTTTATTGGGATCTCATACAATGTGACAAGTAACAAAAAAGAGTGCTGAAGTATTTTTTTATTTATTTATTTTTAGCTCGGCTTGTTTTTTTGTTTTTTTTTAAAGCCAAAGTTACACAATTTTCCCCAATTTGCAGTCAGGCTGTACAAATTTTTTTGGCATTGGAAAGAGATGGAGTGTGTAAGATATCTTTTCATATTTTAAGTCATACTCTAGTAGGGTACTTATTTTTTACTAGAGTATCTCACTTTTTTGCTATTCTATAACGCACTGTGGTTATTTTTACTACTTTATTTATTAATATATTGTCTTTTATTCCTATCGTATATCTGTTTGAGCAACCTCTGGCATAAGAATTTCCCTCGGGATGAATAAAGTTCTATCTTCTCTTCTCTTATCTTATCTTATGCAGGTCACCATCTCAGAACTGAAAAGATATCAATATAGCTATCAATAGCTAATAGGGATATCAATAGCTAAAGTAAATACAGGAAGTAAATAAAGAAAATTAAGGGACGTGAATACAGTGTAACTCCTGAAACGAGGCAAACCTTGTGTCAGGAGCACAGGTTACCGAAATAGTACAACTGATCAAACAAGGAAAAAAATCCATGTCTGAGAAACGAAAAAGCGCTTTGAAGAGCTCGCTTTTGTTTTAGTAAAGTTATTATGTGATCTTTAGTCACTTACTGGCTCTAATTTTACATAAAATCTTACAAAATGTGTGATCTGTTAAGATTTTAAAGGACATGTACTGTATCAAAGGCTTAAAATAACCAGGAAATTGACAATATTCACACTTTGAACACCACATAATTCTCACAGAAGTATTTAGTCACAAAATACATATTTTATAAAGTGTAGGGTGACTTTAAGATTGTATCCTGTTTGTATTTCTTGATTGAGCTTTTTGCTACTGTGTAGCTTGCATTTAGAGTGTACATTTTCAGTTCATTTTCTTGTTTTTCCATCTCATGTGTCTCAGGTCTGTGTTTGATGCATATGAAGTTGAATTTAAGTTGAACCATTTTTATGAGCATATGACACCAAATGATATTTTGTCAATGCAAAACAGTATTTATAAGAACTTTTTTTTATAATAAAAGTATTGAAAGAAATGAGAAAATTCATTCATTGCTAGAGTATAAGAGTGAGTCCATGATTGTGGTGCCATTTAGCCCTAGGAACTCTTAAAACAGATTAAAAAAAAAAAAGCACTGAATCTAAGAAAATTAATCATTCAAAAATGTGTAGGTCCAGTAACAGGGCTGAGCTTTTAGCACAGAATTAGCAAATACACAAAATGTTGGTAAAAAGCATCCATGCTAATACCATGAGGTCATTAATGACAGTGGAATGATTCGAATAATTTACTTTCAGGCTATAATTTGCATACCAGAGTTGTACTTTCAGAGTGACCAGAGTGAACAGTATCACAATATCACTGATATTAAAAAAAAAAGAATGAGAGAACCTACTTTTCTTCTTCCCGTGATCTTCAGGAAATTCGGATGACGCAACTTCCTGTTATACCTGTGGAAACATCCAAATATTTCATTGAGGTGAATGTGTTCAGGTAACAGCATTGAGTGAATGAACTAAAATGTATTTTTTTCATAACCCATAATGGAGGAGGCTTGGAAAACGATGTTTCAAGCATGAGATGTGAAACATATTCACACATTGATGCACATAAAAGTATTTTAATGATTGTATTTGAAGATAAATTAGTTATAGTGGTCTGGGACAGGCAAACAAGCTGTTAGTGGTGGTTATAGAGTTGGAACACTGGAACACTTGGAACACTTTCCTATGTTGATGGTTGTAAAAAGGAACTTTATTCTCTGCAAAGATTAAAGATCCTCCTTAACCGCGCCAACAAAGTCATTTCGTGCTCAGTGAAAACGGCAGCCTCCTCCCAGAGCCCTGTTCTCTCTCAGGGACACGAAAACCCCTCCGCATTAATCAAAAGCTACTCACGGCACGTATACTTAACGCGACCTGCTTTCCCCAAGCGCAGTCTAGCATAAAGATCATTTTAGAAGCGAGGAATGTGGAAATGACTTTTAGCACTCCCTCTAAAAAGCTAAGATGAGCTTTGGGTAGCTCGGGCCCAGAACATTTAACCCTTCAACTCCGTTCGAATCACTTTATCCAAAATTGTAACCACTGACTTCGGAACACAGAGGATGTGCAGTCTGGAGGTCATTTGATGTCAAACAAGATGAAATTTTATAAGGCTGCCAATCATAAAATAAGTGTTCCATCAAATCCATAAATCTTTTTATTTAAGGAATCTGAATGAGTGTTTTACTAGAGGTGAGTGCATTAGTTTGATGAAGAAGATACTGCAAGACCATTAGTTACCATGTGACCATAAGTTACTGTGAGACCATGTGAGATTGTAAGTTACAGCATGACCATAAGTTACCATGGGACCATTAATTACTGTGAGAACTTAAGTTACTGCAATACCATAAGTTGCTGTAAGACCATAAGCTACTGAGACCATAAGTTGCCGTGAGACCGTAAGTTACTGTGAGATCGTAAGTTACCGTGAGACCGTAAGTTGCCGTGAGACTGTAAGTTACTGTGAGACCGTAAGTTGCCGTAAGATCTTAAGTTACTGTGAGACCGTAAGTTGCCGTAAGATCTTAAGTTGCTGTGAGACCGTAAGTTGCTGTGAGACCGTAAGTTGCTGTGAGACCATAAGTTGCTGTGAGAACTTAAGTTGCTGTGAGAACTTAAGTTACTGTGAGACTGCAAGTTGCTGTGAGACCGTAAGTTGCCATGTGATCGTAAGTTGCTGTGAGACCGTAAGTTACTGTGAGACCTTAAGTTGCTGCTAGACTAAGTTGCTGTGAGACTGTAAGTTGCTGTGAGACCGTAAGTTGCTGTGAGACCGTAAATTGCTGTGTGACTGTTGATTACAGTGAGACCGTAAGTTGCTGTGAGACCATAAGTTACTGTGAGACCGTAAGTTATTGTGAGACCGTAAGTTACTGTGAGACCGTAAGTTGCTGTGAGATCATTAGTTGTTGTGAGACCGTAAATTGCTGTGAGACCGTAAGTTGCTGTGAGACCGTAAATTGCTGTGTGACCGTAAGTTACTGTGAGACCGTAAGTAACTGTGAGACCATAAGTTGCTGTGAGATCTTTAGTTGCTGTGAGACCGTAAGTTGCTGTGAGACCGTAAGTTGCTGTGAGACCATAAGTTACTGTGAGACCGTAAGTTACTGTGAGACCGTAAGTAGCTGTGAGACCGTAAGTTGCTGTGAGACCATAAGTTGCTATGTAACCGTAAGTTACTGTGAGATCTTTAGTTGCCGTGAGACCGTAAGTTGCCGTGAGACCGTAAGTTGCTGTGAGACCGTAAGTTGCCGTGTGATCGTAAGTTGCTGTGAGACCGTAAGTTGCTGTGAGATCATAAGTTACTGTGAGACCGTAAGTTACTGTGAGATCTTAAGTTACTGTGAGACCGTAAGTTGCTGTGAGATCTTAAGTTACTGTGAGACCGTAAGTTGCTGTGAGACCGTAAGTTGCTGTGAGACCGTAAGTTGCTGTGTGACCGTTGATTACTGTGAGACCGTAAGTTGCTGTGAGACCGTAAGTTGCTGTGAGACTGTAAGTTGCTGTGAGACCGTAAGTTGCCGTGAGATCATAAGTTGCCGTGAGATTGTAAGTTGCCGTGAGACCGTAAGTTGCTGTGTGACCGTTGATTACTGTGAGACCGTAAGTTGCTGTGAGACCGTAAGTTGCTGTGAGACCGTAAGTTGCCGTGAGATCGTAAGTTGCTGTGAGACCGTAAGTTGCTGTGAGACCGTAAGTTGCTGTGAGACCGTAAGTTGCCGTGAGATCGTAAGTTGCCGCGAGACTGTAAGTTACCGTGCGACCGTAAGTTGCTGTGAGACCGTAAGTTACTGTGAGACCGTTGATTACTCTGAGACCGTAAATTGCAGCGAGACCGTAAGTTGCCGTGTGACCGTAAGTTGCTGTGAGACCGTAAGTTACTGTCAGACCGCAAGTTACTGTAAGACCGTAAGTTGCCGTGAGACCGTAAGTTGCCGTGAGACCATAAGTTACTGTGAGACCATAAGTAGCCGTGAGACCGTAAGTTGCTGTGAGACCGTAAGTTGCTGTGAGATCTTTAGTTGCCGTGAGACCGTAAGTTGCCGTGTGACCGTAAGTTGCCACGAGACTGTAAGTTACTGTGAGATCTTAAGTTACTGTGAGACCGTAAGTTACTGTGAGACCGTAAGTTGCTGTGAGACCGTAAGTTACCGTGAGACCGTAAGTAGCTGTGAGACCGTAAGTTACTGTGAGACCGTAAGTTGCTGTGAGACCGTAAGTTACCGTGAGACCGTAAGTAGCTGTGAGACCGTAAGTTGCTGTGAGACCGTAAGTTACCGTGAGACCATAAGTAGCTGTGAGACCGTAAGTTGCTGTGAGACCGTAAGTTGCCGTGTGACCATTAGTTACTGTGAGACCATAAGTTGCTGTGAGTATGGTATTTGTTTTACACAAGTAGTTAAAAGTCAAATGTAACTACCCTGTGTCAAAAAAATGGAGCTTTAGAATGATTGACAAAAAATATAATTAATGTTACAACTGACCCCATTCTCCCCTTTTTGCTTCTCATTAAAACAGAGGTGTCATTTTTTTCTGCCACAGTGGTCCTCAAAGTGAGATCTGGGGACCCCAGGGGTCGCGCCAGCCTCGTTACTCCTGAGCCTAGTCATAAATCACGTTAACTGAGAAAGAAAGCACCTCCATTTCATTTTTTGTGTCTGTAATAAGGCTGTTAAAACGTTCAAGACAGTCGTGAACACTTTGAGACAGAAACGTGGCTTATTTCTGACTTTATAAAACTACAGAATCTGTCATGGGGGCACATTTTGTGTATTTACTGCAGGGGTTCAATAATTTTTCCAATCTGGCACCTTTTTAAGTTTAAAACAAAGTTCCACAGTCCATCTTAATCCTATTTGAATAATAGGAGAAATATATACCTTCATATTTATGTATTTGAGCCATTGTAACTGTAATTCCTGTATTTCTTAAAGTTTTATTGCAGCTGCACTATTTATTATTAAGCATGATTTCTATTTGTTTTTAATCTCCTGAAAATATTTAGACCACTGTTGAAGTCTTGATTCGGACTGGTCAGCTAGTTTATATCATAACAGGTTTATATTGATGCATTTGTTCTAATATGTTATCTTTTCTATAGCAACAGCTCATTCACAGTGCCTTGCATGGCAGTGAGGGAACCTCTGTTTATAGCTGCTATAATGTAAGGAATAACAGGAACTAACTTGTTTTGTGGTTGTTCCACAACGTTAATGTAACTATAAATGGATAAAACAGCATGAAGTGTCATTCTTTAATAAATGAGTTGGAATTGTTGCAAATCGGTGTAGTATACAAGGAATAAAACACTTCAGGAATTGCCATTATGGGAAAATATTCAAATTCCGGGTGGTCACAGTAACTCCGCTTCATCGCAAAAACTCCAGACCAAAATGACATTTAGGTCCAGAGATGTGAATCAGTCTGAAAATTGCTGAGTGCAAAAGTTTGTATCCCTCCAAGCCAAAATGAAGACAAGTATAAATTACACTAATGAGGCATTTAGTATGTTAATTTTCACAGATGTTCCTTTATCAAGAAACAAAACTAGTCAAATAGCATAAGATATTAACAGCAAAAAATCAAAATATCAGTTCAAAAGTTTGTATCTCGTTCTGAATTTGACATATTTACACATTTACAAACTTCGTCTTAGATGATCATTTGATGTCTTCTGCATTATTGTATCAGTAAAGAATAATTTTTTGATTTACAATTTTTTTTTTTATTTCAAAATAAAAATGATTAAAAAAAAAATGTATATCAGTAAAGAAAGTATTACAATAGACCACTGTTCAGACAGTAAAATGAATGAAGGCTGTCAGGGATTATCTGCAAAAACAGAAGCATGTGAGACAGTCAACATCTCCAGGAGAACCGCGGCAGATTCTCCAAGATGCTCAGAAACATAGCAGCCAGAGCTGTCATAAAACCGTATGAAGTGTACCTGAGACTACTGATGCATTTTAAAGGCAAAGCGTTGTCATGCCAACTACTGACTTATAGTAGTTTTTTTTTACTTTTATATTTGACTTTTTATTTTGCTTTCATTATTTTAAAGCTTTTTTGTTTTACAGCATTTCATTACATGTGCTGTATATAAATAAATGCTCCTTCATCATGCTTCTGTGGGTACAAAAAGCAAACCAAGAGCCAGAACACCAACTTCAGAAATAGAATGCTGAAAACCTCTATATTAACTCAATTTCTCTAGTCTTCTTGTCACGTCCATGGCCCATCGAGTGCAATCTAATAATGGGCCAGACCCATTTACTTATACCTCCAAGCTGTATGTGAAGCTGCTCCTCTGAGCCGGCGGGTCTGTCTGCAGCAGTTAGATGGACCCAGGTTGGGAAATATTTGTAAATTGTACTTCTCACTGTGCCCTGAGGCATTGAAGTGAATTATTGAAGGGAACATCTTCATTATTAGTGGTGTTCTTTCTGGGCTCAAAGGAAAACAGCTTCAGGGATGGAAAATGATATTCTGTCTCACAGAGCAAAGTTTCATAAAGAGCACAAAACACAGAACACACTTTACAAAATTCTGATTTTGCCACCACGATTATAGGTTTCTGTTATAAGCTATATACCTGGTGTTGATATTTGAATGATTAAAAAGAATTTCAAAATAGTCTAAATTAATTAGAGTGATTTATTCACATGAAACCACAATCCTGGAAGACAGAGAGACAAATATTTTTACTGAGAGACAAAACAGTCTATCTATTAATATATTATATACTATATTAAAACAACAGCTGTAATATTTCGGATCTAATCTGAAAGTATATATAAAATTATCTCAGGTTTTCATTAGCGTTGGACAACAACAACAACAACAATAATAATCATTACAATAATAATAATAATAATAATAATAATAATAATAATAATAATAATAATAATAATAATGACAACAACAGTAATAATAATAATAATAATAATAATAATAATAATAATAATAATAATAATAATAATAATAATGCAAGACTGCCGCCTAGTGGTCACATAAAAAATGACGTCTTTACTTAGTGTTTAATTTTGAATTAATATGAATAGTGTATTTACTTATTATTTTAGTTAGTTAGTACCTATTTAAAGTGTATAAAACATTTTCAGATGTTTTTTATAAAGCATTTTCAGATAATTTCTCTTAATTAATCCCACAGCGATCACTAGAGGAACGTTTGTATGCACGGATTTTGCTTCTTCCGGAACGAGTTTCCAGACGGACCGGAAACTTCAGGCGGACAAACAGACTGAAAACAGGTTGAACTCGTTTTGGGATTTTTCTCGGACATGTCTCAGAATGCGCTGAGGAGATTAGCTACAGGATATTGTAGTTATAACAGATTTGTGAATAGCACGACATTTCTGCGACCGCTTCAGATTTGGGAGAGAAACTTGTCCGGTTCCGGTGGCGTGAAGGACGCTGGGAAAAAGCCGTTCGACGTTTCTTTACTCGAGTTTCTTGTGTGTCCTCTGTCTAAGAAACCTCTCAGGTATGATCATTAAACACCTTTTCAGTCCCAAAGTAACATCTAGCCTAAAGTGTCTAATTTAAGGTGAGACACTACAAGTAGAAATTATGTTTTCTGTCACATCAGTATATATTTTTTGGGTAAACTGCATCTATAATGTTTCCTCTTAGACTGTAGTAATAGGGGAAATCTGAAAACTCAACAGTAAAATGATAATTTAATTGTTTTTATCCATTTGCGATGACCGTACAATCTCAAATGTTGCCATTTTGAAGGCTTAAGCCACGCCTACTTTATAATTAGGTCACTTCATATATCTCAGAAAAACCTGTTTTCTAATAAATAGTCTGTATGGCCAAAAGCCATATATTGTGTACACCTGACCAGCACACACACACACACACACACTGTTACCACAAAGTTGGAAGCACAAAATTGTATAGAAAGTCTTTGTATGCTGTAGCAACTTTCCTTCACTGGAGCTAAGAGGCTGAAACCTGTTCCAGCATGACAATGCCCCTGTGCACAAAGCGAGCTCCATGAAGACATGGTGTGTGACGGTTGGAGAGGAAGAACTCGAGTGTCCTGCACAGAGCCCTGACCTCAACCCCACTGAACACCTTTGGGATGAACTGGAACACCGACTGAACCCCAGACCTCCTCACCAACACCAGTGCCTGACCTCACTAATGCTCTTGTAGCTGAATGATCACAAATCCCCACAGCCACGCTCCAACATCTAGTGGAAAGCCTTCCCAGAAGAGTGGAGCTTATTATAACAGATTGGAGAGCAACTCCATATTAAAGTCCATGGTTTTGGAACAGAACGTTCAGTGGTCAAGTGTGCACATACTTTTGTCCATATACTGTTTATTAGTTATTATGACCAGATATACACATCAAATTCAATTATAAACCTAGTGAAACCACATTTTTAAATTTCCATATCCAGAGCCAAGAATCTGTTTCTAGCTGAACTGAGCTACAGTCATAAAATGTTTCATGTTCATTCTTATCCCTAATTAGAAGCATGTTATAGAGGAATTTCCCAAAATATTGACTTTTGTTTGATTTGTGTTAGATTTTATACTTTTTTTTTTTTTTTTAAAACAACAATTTTTATAACAGTGCATGTTATTTTCTTTGTTAAACGATAAATGATTGATATTCCTACAAACTTTTCTGTAAAAGTCTTTCCACTGTGGAATTAACATTTTCCTTCCAGCATCATCCAAATGCTAGATTGTTTTGTTTTTTTTTATTTGTTTTATAAAGTATGCAAACGTATGCATATTTAATTGTACCAACCACATTTGCATCAATAAATGAAAGATTTTGAAAAAGTCACACTAATAGAAATATTAGAATAGATATTAAATAATAAATAATAGAAATACCCGAGGGAATATCTGCAAACCACTGGCAAAGCTTGATTGGGATATTTATTGTTTATACAAAATTACCATATTCACATCTAGTGTCTTGCCTTAAATACACTTAACAAATTGTTACTTAACTGTTACTTTTCCTATTTTCCGAGGCTGAATGTTAAATGCTTCTGTACTCACTCTATTAGTGCACTACACAGGGTAAAGAGTTGCTACTTCCTGTAAAGTGTATTATATAACACAAATAGGAAATTTTAATTCAGGATTGTAGCAAACTGAATTACACTGTATTAAGTTCATTATTAAGGGACTTCCACTAGTATATACTGCATAATCAAGTAAAAAATAGCTGATGAAGGATTCATTTCTGAAACATCGTGTTTGTCTGGGCCATACCATTCGTCACGTTTTCACCTGTGTGCATGTTTGTAGTGTCTTGGGGTGTACAAACTTCTGCACTCCACTGTAAATTAAGTGTAGTAGTTGTAGTTACTCTCCATCATTTCAGTGTAGCCATGTTGCTTTATGTCAGTGGTTCTCAAAGTGGGGTCTAGAGACCTGAGCCAGGGGGTCTGTGATTTTCAAATTTAAGACATTAAATTTAATCATAATAACCACCGTCATTAATCCAAAACCTCAATAAATCAAACACAAGTCGGCCTGTAAGTAATCAGTCAGTCTGATCATAATGTGTTCTGTTGGTGCAAAGTTGAAGAATAAAAAGCTTTATGGCTCTAATAAATAAACAAATTAGTAATGTTTGTAGGATTTATATATAGTTATCGTTGTAACCAGAAGATGAACTGATTAGATTTTGGAATTGATCCAGACAGGGTCAAGGTCACAGTCTATTTTAAGGGAATTTGAGGTATAGACATTAGTAACAAGGACTAGACTTATTGGCAGCATAAGTATCCCTGTTAATGTCGAGTTCTGCTTGATTTAATAATTAAAGATTTATCTTGTTTTCAGTGTTTACTTTTTAATTTTTGTAATATTTATGTTTGAATGTAAAAATAGAGCTTTTACAAATTCTTGGGAAATTGTTAGTAAACCTATATATTGTGATACATATCGTGTATCTTAGAAATGTCTTTTAGAATTGCGATATTTTTGTCACCCCTAATTGTACACATTTAATTAATATTCATGAAGTAAACCTGTACTGAAGGGAAGGGAAGGGGAAATGGGACAAAAATATTATTATAAAAAATCATGTTGTCATACTTTATGTATCGTGATATTGATATTGTATTGTCATATCGCCCAGCTCTTTAGGGTCTGTGAAATTTAGTTAAGACTTCAGGAGTTAAGGAGACTTAAGAAGTCCCTGGAATCCCTCTGATCTATATTTCACTGTGTAATGAATATGCTTTTCGACTACAGCTCTACTGTATGTCTTTTTATTTTCTTTTTAGATACGAGGAAACAACGAATGAACTAATCAACGAAGAGCTTGGCATTGCGTATCCCATACTAGATGGCATCCCGAATATGATTCCTCAGGATGCACGTCTGATCAAGGAGACTGTAGGAGCTGAAAAACCGGCTCAGTCTTAAACGGCGTGTTTTCTGTCTGCTCACACACACACACACACACACACACACACACACACACACACAATAAGCCACAATGCCGTTTTCTCTGTCTACAGTCACCGTTTTAGTCCCGGTCCTGTCCTTAATTGGCCTCCTGTACTCCTCGAGTGTGGATGAAAACTTCCCGCAGGGCTGCACTGACACCACCAGTGTGTGTTTTTACAGTCTGTTGTTGCCCGTCACTATTCCCGTGTACGTCTTTTTCCATCTGTGGAAATGGATGGGAATCAAGCTGTTCCGACACAATTAAGATGTAAATAAAGTTTTATTTAGACAACCTGAAAGTTGTTCAAACGTGTATTCTTACTAACATCCGGACATGTTTAAAACCTGAGTATAAAATGTTTTCATTTGTGGTTTGTAGTGATGAAGCTTCGATCAGCTCTAACACGCAAGTTTCATTAGTTACACCAATTCTCAGTATCGAGCCTTTTAGAGACATGTATGTGTGATCATCAGGCAAGAATTTACACCTCTCTTTGTACTGAGAAAAGAACAGAATAAAATGGAGGTCCATCAATAAACATCTAATATACATGACTGTATATCACCAATTTTAAGCTACAGCAGTCAAGAGTGTTTCGATGAGACAAAGATGACAGGAAGTCGTACTGAATCTGTTCTTATGGAGGTTTTTATCCAATTTTCCAACACTGGAGCAATCTGTACAAAATATTTCTGATTATTTACACGTTCCTGAACATTTTGAGGTTCACATTCCATCAGACACAAACACCCACAAATTATTCTCTCTGAAAAGTTCATTCCATCTCTCAAAGAACCCAATGCACAAATATTCACTATTGTACTTTTATTGTACTTTAAACACAGATCTAGCTTTAATTTATAAAGGCATTTGGCTGAAGAATTATTGAAAATGATTTTTTTTTTTTTTTAAATTCACATTAATGTTTACAAAGGTTAACAGTTTTGTTCTTTTCTCAGTGCAGAGGAATGTCTAAATTCTTGTGATTGCATTGAGGTTGGAAAGCTCAAAAACACTTCCAATCAAAATGTGTATCCTAATATAACGTATAGTAAATATAGTCCACAGCAACACACACGATATACACTGCCAGTCAAAAGTTTCTGATGTTTGTATTACGGTTGAATTACTATTATTATTTAAACAGAATAGCAATAAAATAAGCAATGTATAGTCTGTATGGAGCTAATGAGACTATAAATAACTGTAAAGCTGTTAAACCGACAAAAGACTCACACAGCGCTAGTGTTAACTGGAAATTATAAACGTGTTGTGCCTAATAAAAGTGATAAATATTTTAAACATGTCTTTAAACAAGTCCTTTAAACAGTGCTCAATTCAATAAACATTTCTCTTTATTATACCTTCTTTGCTTTATTATACCTTTCTGATTTTATATTATTTAGTCAAAAACACATTTGACTTGCAGTGTATATATTTAATATAATTCTCTCTGGAATATAATCAACACCAAAACAGAACAAACTGAACTTGGGATTAATTGTCTAAAACATTCTAGCTCAACAACAAATCCACAGACCTGAATTTTTTTGTTTTAACAAATTTGATTTTGTCACGGCTTCTTCTTCTCGCCACTCCCTGCGAACTTCATGAGTGGTGACATGGGCTTAGGTGAATCCCCCTCTCCCTTCAGCTTGAAGAAGAAGGACTCGTTGAGCCGTGTCTGAACCACTTTCAGCTGGGACAGGTCAGCTTTGCTCTTTAAATGCGAGTCGCTGTCGTCGCTCTGCGTCAGGTCTGTTACGTTCAGCTCTGGATGATGCTGATCTTCGGAGGCTTTACTGACGCCTTCCCACTGGAGAAGCCTGGATCTTTTCGGCAGGCTCAGGTCCATCGGTACTTCAGTGCATGTGCTCCAGTGACGGAACCTGAGAGAAGTAGCAAGGAGAGGAGAGGTGAAGAAGTTTTCCGTCTGAGTAGAAGCGTCGAGTTTGTGACAGTGTGACGGTTTCCTTGGTGGTGATGGGTGATATGCTGGACATGTTTTCTTTGGTAATGACTGGGGTTCTGGACATGACCATTTCCTTGGCGATGACGCTGTATAAGACTGATGTTCTGGACGTGACCGTTTCCTTGGTGATGATGCTGTATAAGACTGATGTTCTGGACATGACCGTTTCCTTGGTGACGACGCTGTATAAGACTGATGTTCTGGACATGACTGTTTCCTTGGTGATGACGCTGTATAAGACTGATGTTCTGGACATGACCGTTTCCTTGGCGATGACGCTGTATAAGATTGATGTTCTGGACATGACTGTTTCCCCGGTGACGACGCTGTATAAGACTGATGTTCTGGACATGACTGTTTCCTTGGTGACGACGCTGTATAAGACTGAGGTTCTGGACATGACTGTTTCCTTGGTGATGACGCTGTATAAGACTGATGTTCTGGACATGACTGTTTCCTTGGTGATGACGCTGTATAAGACTGATGTTCTGGACATGACCGTTTCCTTGGCGATGACGCTGTATAACCCTGAGGTTCTAGAGCCTCCTCAGCACTAGTGCTGCTGCAGAGGTCTATGTAGGGATCTGAGAAGGACTTCTGCGTGATGAACAGATCTTGGCTGTTGATGTCATCAGACGTACTTTGAGACTCCGTGCCGTTTTCTTCCATGGCTGGCTTGCTGTGGCGTCCATCTGCAGGAAATATGCTGTTAAATGACGGCTTTTTGTCGGTGCCGGAGCATTGTGTTTGAAGGATGTCTCTCACCACAAAAGGATTTTGAAGTGGTTTGGGTTCAAGCAACACGGGCGACAGGTTAAAGACAACTCTCCTTTTATGTTTCTTTTCTTTTTGTATTGAGTTTAAAATGGGCTGCACTTTTTCCTGTTCACCATGACCTGACTCGACACCATGCTCGACTGTGTGTGTGTCCACAACACAGTTACCTTTTCTGTTCTGCTTGTGTCCCTTTGACAAATTGAGGTTTTTATTCTGTGTAAGGGGAAATTCCTCATTCAAACTGACATCAGGTTTCTTTTTCCTTTTCTTCTTCTTGATCTCTGGCCACTGTGCAAAAAGGTTTGAGTCACAAATGTCAGCGTAATCCTTCAAACTCTGTTGATCTTTTGGCTTTGATTTCTGTTTGTCCAACTTTTCCCTTTTCGTTTTCTTAGCCTTTTTCTTCTTGCGTTTTTTGTGGTTGTCCAAAAATGTGCTCCCTAACACCTTCATGGAATCCATCTCCTTCTGTAAGATAAAACAACACTGACTTAATTAAACATCCAACTTCATATTTCCTATGTCTACAAACTGTAAAGTGCACCATGTGTGTCCTAAACCCCTCTGCTATAATGTTTGGACACTAACCTAGTGTAGTGCATTTTGGGATATCAGAGGTGCACCCGAAGTTCTAAACTAAGCTTTCCAGATTATAAAAAAAAGCAAAGAAAAGTCACATTAAGTAAACAAAATCTGTGTTCGGATATACAGTCCAATAAGCATGCAGTGTAGTGGACATTCAAGACTGTGTGCTGCTTTCGTACATAAAATGCTGCCAGACTAGGAGTTTATTAATTAACAGTCTGCTAGTCTCCCACACAGTTAAAAGATAAAGAGAGCAAACTTGCATACTTGTCTATTGGGTTACCAAATTGGCATCCAAAACGGGAAACAATAACCTATGCCAGTATGCGTAGAATAAACAGCTGGCAGTGTAGAGGATGTAAAAATTGTATATGCATATTTTTTTGCTCTATGTGTCTATACACTAGTAGTGGTAGTTACAGGTGAGTAGTGGTAGTTACAGGTGAGTGTTGGTGAACGAGCATTTGTTTACAATCAGGGTGAGGCGAGAGGGCAAGCCCAGGAGAGTGCACCAAGGTCGGCTATGTGGGCCGGGCTCTGGTTCTCCAAAAATATGATCAATTGCTCTATAAACTAGGAACTTTGCAAATGATCGATTGAAATATAACGAGTTCCATGGCAACGCCTGAGGTGTCAGTTTAATCAGAAACAGAGCTCCAAAGTCAGCTAAAATGCCTGATTTCCACAGCCTCTTTCTCAGGCACCGTAGATCACAGAGGCACGGCGCTGGTGTCATCTGAAAGCTACTGAAGAGCTGTTTTTAAGGAGGCGCACACTGGTGATTGCGATCGGACTGGTGGATGGTGAAGCTATCGGATTATCCCTCACTTCATGAGTGCAGACGATTCCCGTTTTGATAATGTTAGCAGGCTCTCCCTGAAAGGACGTGATCACGTGGTCTCCATCTTTTAACTGTATGTGACGTCAGCATGCTAACTTGCTAACTTCTCACAGGACTAATGAAAATTCAGCACCAGCCAATTATTTAGTTATTATCTAGTGCCAACTTAGTGAATATTAAATATTACAATATAAACATATTTCATGTGTTTCACAGTGGCGTTTTCATTTAAGGTACATAATTAAGTTTTAGAATGAAGTTTTAAATGTACATTATAAGGCACATTTCTAATAAAATAAACGTTCTACAGGTACAAAATGTGACAGTGAGAAGAAAGGCACAGTTTAGAGTAGACATATTTTTTTTTTTTTTGTGAGTGAAAGGTAAGAAATAATCTCTTTAGGATTCTTTGTAACGTCGTTATTGCATAACCATAAACTCAGCTACATAATAACTGAAATATACTGTGTGGAAGTGTTTCAGTTTCATTTCAGGAAAAATTTTATAACATATTCACATTGTATAGGTTACTTTAACGAGCAAAAAAACACTAATTAACTAGTTAATTAACTAATTAATCGTCTGACAGGAAAATGTCGCGCTACCAAAGTTGTCGCGAGCTCACCGACCTCACCTGTTCCGGCTAAGATAAGATGCTAACAGCTGTTTATTTTATAAGTTTATAATAATAATTATAAAAACTCGCTTAAGTCATAAAACACCTTATGAGAGCATTTGAATGAAAAAGCTAACAAGTATAGCGAGTTTTAAAAAGTGAAAACAGAGCAAGAAATTTACCTGCCGAACATCAAGTTTGGCGCGCGCGCCTCAGTCATTGCGCATGCGCAGTTGAGTCGAGTCAACGAGCCCGAGTCCAAATGCTCACGTGACGATAACTGATAAGTGATACTGTTGAGTGCAAAAGTTTTCACCCCCTATGGTGGGTTTTTTTTGCCTCTATTTTACAGTATACCTGCAAAACAGAATACTATGCAATACAATTTATTTTGGGTTTTTTTCTGTTGCAACTTGTTAAAATATTATAGAACCTGAGTTTTTTTTTTTTTTTTTGCATCCACATTGACATGCTTTGCCAAATTTATCTGAATGTGAATCAGAATCAAATTTATTTTCCCATATGGGAATTTTGTCTTGTTTTATTTTGTCTTTTATCAAGTCTTCTTGTAATGTGTTTCTTGTATCTTTGTTTGTTCTAAATGGTTTTATTGGAGCCATACAGCAAGACAAATTTCCCATATGGGACAAAACGAAGTGTCTCTAAGCATCCACACAGCAGTAACCCACCTGGACAAAAAAGACGCTTATGTCAGAATGCTGTTTCTGAACCTGAAACAGTTCAGCGTTTAGCACCATCATCAAATTGCGCGTGAAGTAAAACTCAAGCTGAATAAAATAAATGTAATAATGTAATGTTTCCTCGTTATTTCATGACAGATTAAGGAGATAAAATTGGAGTTGATTCCAAGTGTTGAATTTGTATTTGGTAGCTGTTCATGGAAACAAGATGTCGACGCAAGCGAAGAAGGTCATTATTAGGGAGATTCAAAATGATGATTCAAAACAAAAAACATCCTGTGAGCGGAGAGTCTGCAGGCTGAAACACCGTGTTGATGAGAGAGATCAGAGGAGAATGACCAGACTGGTCTGAGCTGACAGGAAGTCTATAGTAACTCAAATAAGCACTCTTTACATCCATGGTGTGCAGAAAAGCATCTCAGCATGCACAACACATCAAACCTTGAGGTGGATGAGCTACAACAGCAGAAGATTTCACTTCTGTCAGCCAAGAACAGGAATCTGAGGTCATCATGGGTGCAGACTCACTCAAACTGGACAGCTGAAGGCTGGAAAAAGACCAGGTGATTTCAACTTCAGTGGCTTTTTTGCTCACCATGGTTGTAAAGTGTGATTATTTGAGTTACTATATCCTTCCTGGGAGCTTGAACCAATCTGGCCATTTTCCTCTGACGTCTCTTAAGGCGTTTCCACCCACAGAACTGTCACTGACTCAATGTTTTTTTGTTTTTCAGACCATTCTGTCTAAACACATGGACCTTTCAGTCATTGTGAAGCCTTACAGTTTGCCCGTCAACCTTGTCAGGTCTGAGCTGTGTTTATTTTGGATAGATATTCTGTATTTGACCTTAACTTGCCTTGACATGCCTCAGCGTTTGTCTTGCGCCTTGGTTTTTGGATGAAATGTCTGATTTCTGATATTTTAACCCTGCAGTGTATTCTGTATTCTGTTTGCTGTTTGTTATGGACTGGAGCAGTATCCAGATAGCCTCCAGAAAAAGAAGCTACGCTGGTGGCGTGCGGTTCAGGAGGTGATGGACCTGCAGTGCCTCTGCCATGGCAGTTTGACAAGGAGGTGATTGCCTGGAAGAGAAATATCAGAATCAGAAATATCATTAGTTTCAGTGTGAATGTCTTATCTTACATTTCTTTGACCATCTGGGTTACCTCTCATAATGAAGCATTAGCTCTCATTCTTGGTTTCCCTTTATAGAAAAAATATCATACAAACTTCACATGTGAAATTTACACATCTTTTTTTTACTTTCACATGTAGGACATGTAGGACTTTTCACTGTGAGTTTATTCATCACATATTGCATGATAAATAGCCTATGATACAAGATATAACACATATTATATATTCACATGGTCACAATTACCTACAATATAACCTGTTGAAATGCACACGTTTTCACACGTTTGTCATGTATTATTACATATTACTCACATAATCGCTTGTGGAAAACACATGGTCATGTCTTGAAAGTATGTGATTTTTCTGCATTTTTAACATATGTAAAACCGAACTCACTGTCTTCTTTCCATCATTTTAAAGGAAGGGTGTGCAAACTTTTGCACTCAACTGCATGTCTGTGGGTTCAGTTCATGTCTGCTGAACCCGCATGGTTGGCATGGAAATGAAGGGTGACAACACAAGCTCCATCTTGTCCTGTGAGTCAGTCTCAGTGGTCTCTCCTCTCTCCTCCTCTCTGCGTCACTGGGTTCAGGCCCTGCACTGTTTCCTGTCTCAGACGTGACTTTCTCACAAAAGGGGGCACTCTCCTCTTTGTTGTGGGAAAACGTTTTAAAGCCGGTTAAAGCTGTATCACGTCAGCCAACAATAGCCAACATGATTTCCACCGCCGTTCCTGTCAGGCTTCAGGGAGAATGTGGTTTGTGGAAACAGCTCTCACGGCAAGACTCCTTCAGAATTACCGAAACACACTCTCCTTCTGATTCATGTGGAAAAATAAAACACTAATCTGTGTTTCTAAAAATTTAATGCCAGAGCAAACATGAGAGCAGACATCACAAGAGACGTCTCTGTAGATTTAAGTTCTGACTTTCCAGTAATTTTGTATAACACAGCTTTGTTTAAAGCTTTAATAATAGATCAGTTCACATTTCACATGATAGATGGGTATCTAAATTCAGTGTCCTTACATCATACACAATAGTCTTTTCATTATCAGTGGTTAAATTACTGCCCTTATGGAAAAATCACACACATTCCACATGCGATCATGTGAGTAATGCGTGGAAAAGCATGTGAAAGTGCATTTTAGCATTGCCATGCCCTGAAATTGCACGTGAACTCAAGTAAATATGTTTGACCTCATGTGAACAATATGCAATCGTGTGAAAATTAATGAGGTGTGAAAAAAATCACATGAAAATAAAATCACATCTGATTAAAACAAAAAAAAAAACAGATGTGTAAATTTCACATGTGAAGTTTGTATGATTTTTTTCCATAAAGGGAATCCAAGAATGAGAGCTACTGCTTCATTATCACAAGTAACCAAGATGGTCAAAAAAATGTAAGATAAGATAATGGCAATACATGGAACACATGTAAAAAAAAAATAAAAGAAAATGTGGATATAAAATGATTGGGGGTAAAAAGCACATGTGCACATAAAATCATATGTCCTACATGTGTAAAATTAAACTTGTGTGTAAAAAAAATCACATGAAAAATTAATATGTAAAAAATAATTGGATCATGTGTAAAAATCATGATAGAATAAATGAATCGTGTGAAAAACATCACGTGAAAATAAATCAATAGTGTGTAAACTTCATGTGAGAGCAAATTAATCATGTAAAAATATCATGTGAAAGTAAACTAATTGTGTGAAAATCACACGTGAATATTAACTAATCGTGTAAATATCACACGTGAAGGTAAACTAATTGTGTGAAAATTACATGTGAAAAAGTATTCATGTAAAAAATCACATGTGAAAATAAACTAATTGGGTAAAAATCACATGTGAAAAATAATCATGTGAAAGTCACACCTGAAATTTAACTAACTGTGGAAAACTCGCATGTGAAAATAAAATAACTGTGTAAAAATCACACGCGAAAATAAATGAATCGTGTGACAAAATCACATTTGAAAGTAAACGAATCCGTAAAAAGTCACAATTAAAAAAAAAACAAATGCCCTACATGTCAAAAGTCCACAATGTGAAAAATGCGTGAAATTTAATGTGAATTTTCTAAAAATAAATAAATAAATAAAAAGGCTGATAAATGCTAGTCATGCAGTTGGTCATGTCATTTACGCTTGTCAGGACAGAACTGAATTCGGGTTTTGCGTAATAAATAAAGACACCTGCAGGGGACACGTTGATCCATCAATTGTTAGATATCGCTATTTGTTGTGATTATTATTATTATTATTATTATCAAGTTTAAATCTTTAAAGCCTTTTTTTATTCAGTTGTATGTCTTAAAGCATATTACTCAGTAATGATTATGAATTATTCAGTAACGACAGTAAAACTAATAAGAAATTTGTGGAATTAGGAATGTGATGGCTTCTGGGAAATTAAAGCGTTAAATAAAGTTGTGAATGTACTTAAAACTTAATCTTCAGTCTCCAATAAACAAAAATGACACCAACAGAAACATCCAAAACATAACTGTTTGAGGATATAAGACTCTAATCTGCCCTGTTTTGCTTGTATGTGGTTACTGGATTAATGCAATAAAAATAAATTCGATTTAGAGACTGAATTCTTATTATGTTGTAAATTAAATAGCTGCTGCAGTTAGGTGTTGTTGATTTAATTTTTAAAGCATCGTAATTTAGTGCATTTGGATTCTTGTGGGTTTTTTTGTTGCCCATGTTCGAGCAGGAGAAACACTTTCAATGTTCATTATGTCACTGTTGAGGACACAATACGGAAGACAGATATTTATATCTCTGATGTACAGAAGTGTGAGTCGTACACAGGTTATTAGGAGCACACTGGCTTCATGCCATGTGGTTGGCAGACGTCACCATGGCGCTTTGTTTTTGTGCAATGTCAAGAAGATTTAAGGTTACAGCCTGTGTGTCGTCAGCATACGCTCCTCCAAGTGGGCGTTAAACTGTTATTGAAAGGAAACCCCACAAGACAAGGGGTTTCGTCAGCAATGCCATTCTGTAATGAACCTCGCTGTGATGGTTAAAATGTTACCTTATAAGGTGAAGTTGTGACGTCTTGCAGTATGAGGTAACATTTTTATTTGCATCCTCTTTCCTCTTTTTATTTTTCATCCAGCCGGTCACACGAGGGATGCAGGGTCACAGCTGCCACCCTCGAAATAAGGCTTGCCACTTCAACTCAAACCATTTCAATTCCATTCACTTTTATTTGTATGAAGCTTTTAACAATAGACACCATCTTAATGCAGCTTTAAAGAAATCTGGGTGTAGATTTAGATCCCTAATGAATGGACAGTAGAGAGAAAAAACTCTGAGATGACATGAGGAAGAAATCTTGAGAAATTCAAAAGGGAACCCATGCTGATCTGGGTGACACCAGATTATGGGATTATAAATCATTACAGGATACTTCTACATGTACATAAAGTACGCAGGCGAGTGTGTGAACAGTGCCGCTTGTGTTGCTGCTGCTTCTGCACACTCATGCATCATGCATAAAGCAGGCTTTAGCAGGGTTGTTTCTATGGGCCCACATCCTATCTCCTGAAAATGCAAAATTAAGGCCCCATTCCACCAAACAGCACTATTACCCTCACACCGAACCCCAACTCATGGACTTGAAATACTGAAAAATTTTACTTCAAAGCCAAACAGGTGCCTAACACCTTTTTTTTTTAGATTTTCCTCCTCAGTTTGAAAGATTCTACAGACTTGAACTGGACATGGAGGAAACATTTAGACACAGCTTCCTCACTATTAATCTAGCATACAGACGATTATTTTCATTTTTTCCACTTTTGATGCTCCATTCCCTTAAATGCTACATTCATTTTTTCCAGCAAATGTTAAAGGAATGACATCGTCTGTAGCCATGCAGCTGTAAGAACATGTGCCTCCACCCATATTTTCCGGAAGCCAAGTGTTAAAAGACAGCAGAAATTCTGCACCCAGCTTCAGAAACCTGTAATGTCTGCAGGACAAGTGGGTTTTAATCGTGTGTGGTTTGATCTCAGCTCGGGTTCCTCTCTCCCAAGCCGTTACAGCAAATGTGCATATCGTCACGGTCACAAAGAAAGGTTTCCACACCTCGCCTCACTTTCACACTGAAATCAGGAAGTTAATAATAAAAAAATCAGATGATGGATATGGGAATAAAATAAAAACACCATCTCAGTAAAAAAGAAGAACAAAGTGATGATAATTCCTGTTTATACTGTAAAGCTTTTAGATGCTCTGGGTTCAAAATAACTCTTCTGAATCTGAAATGCTTTTTCACATGGGCCTTTCTATTGCTGAATAAAAACTTTTTACCAAGTTTTTTTTTTACCAAGTTTGAGAATGCCCTTTTTTTTTTTTTTAATAACAACTGGCGAGCCAGCCAGGAAGGAGCCTCAGGAAAAGCAAGATAGGTAGTTCTTTCCCTTTTCCCTGCTGCTTTTCAGGAAACCCTATCATTAAAAAAACCTGGAAAGGAATTTTAAGGACAAGGTTTCTTTACTTTATAACTAGCAGGAGGATTTCAGGTATAATTCAGATATAATTAAGTACATGAATCAGTGCGAAATACTGTGGTATTATAGGCTAGTTTTAATGCAGTTGAAATAAGTTGTCCACACTGTAGTTTCTAGAGTAACTGAAACTCGTGTTGTAGCAAACCTGAAGTACCGTGCTTCTATTTAACTTTATAACTCATAAACTAACAGTACAATTTGCGTGGTTTGGCCCGATGGACTGAGATCGTATTTTAAACTAGTTAGTTGTTGTTGTGCTGAGCCCAACATACAGTGGCCGTTTGTTTGTTTTCTTTCATTTAAGTTTAAGACTAGTCAACGTGAAGTAGTATGGTTTAGCCTGATGTAAACAAGGTTTCTGGTTTAAATTATAATGTAGACCCAAAGCAGTGTGGTTTATGCCCGATAGACCATGACCATAGCCGTTTGACATACATGTGAATTGAAAAGCCTGCAAAAGTTTGTATTTGTGTTTATCATCCTAGGACAATGAATAAGTGATCTGAGTTACAGTATCTGCTTTATGTCATGTGAAGTGAAAGAGAACTCTTGAACTGCTTTATAGGCAAGCCTTTAATAGGGTAATATATCACCAAGCATGGTTCACAGGGTATGGTTTGACGGGATTGAAAATGTTGTGAATGAGTCAACGGGCTGTGTCTCGAATCGAGAATGATCCCAAAATATCAAAAAAGTGAGAAAAGGAAAGTGGCAAATGGGCTCCAGGGAATTTTCACCATAAATAAAGTTCTTAAGAAGAAGATAGAAAACTTGGAGGCAGAGAGACAAGCTCTTGCAACCGAAAATAAGCTACTGCACTCCAAAGTCTCTGATACTGTTATGTCAATTAAAAATGAGTGATGAGGTTATTTTTAAGGAAGAAACATTGGAGTTGAAACAAGAAATTTCAATGCAAGAACGAGTGACTTAGATCTTCTCTTGAAAACACAACTCAACTTCTCCATGCTCAATCTGCCTTCAAATATGTAGTGAATAAACTTACAACTAGTGATCCAAACATTTGTAATGATTACACAGACAGGAGTGATTTCAAGGCAGAACATGTTCATGCTTCTCCAAACAATTCTGCACAATCCCCAATGGCACAAGAAGGGCCGATCCTGTAAATGAGAGTAACATTGATCCCAGATTTGCAAATGCCCCAGCTGTTTGGACAGCTGTGTCTTACAAAACTATCTGTTGAAATCCTTGTGAGAATATTAGGTGCATTTCAACCTGGTCAGAGAGATCCTGCAGGGCTCCTGTCAAATCTGTACAATTTGTCTGATTCGGATGTGTGTTTACTGTCCTGCCTTCCTCACATGTTTGATGGAGCATTCTGCCTAAATGTCTCTTAACAGAACAGCAGACATCCGAATTCTTTGGACTGATTTGGTTAACAGGAGGAAGATAACAGAGGTGACAACACATCTTCGTGTTCTCGATCTGGTGTCTTACCTCAGGAGCTCCGCCAAGCTGACCTAAAAATTTCTCGATTTTTATATTAATCTAGTCCTATTTCTTAAACTGTTTATAGTATTTATAGTAGCTGATAGTATATTATAATATTCTCATTCGAAACGCTTTTTATAACACTAGTTTTATTTTATTTTGTTCTAGAACACCCGCTTCTAGCCGGTTAGCCCATTAGCATCGCTAGCCCGTTAGCACAGCTACCACAAGTTTGTTTACGCTTCTCACCGATTATTTCTGTTACACTACTGCTCTAAAACACCATGTCGGTTGTGTGTCTGCCTTTGAGTGCAGGTGAGGATACACCCGAGCTGCACTCGGTGGATCTGGAGTTGGAGGCCGTGGAGAAACAGATCCGCGACCTACAGGTGAAGCAGGCCCAGCTGCGACAGCGGAAAGCCGCGCTGGAATCGTCCCGGACTGACGCTCACCTGTCCCAGGTAAATCCGCGGCGGGAAACAAACACTCCCAAAACCTCAACTCCGCGTATTTCTCTGTCCAGGCCTAGTGCACCAAGGTCGCGGCCCGCCCAGGTTTCGTTCACTCCGGCGCCGGGGTACCACGGAGCCTGGATGCAGCAGCAGCGGAAGACACGAGCCAGGACCCGGGCGAGGACCTCTCCCCCTCCGCCGCCACCCGTTTTCGAGATCTCGACCAGGAACCGCTTCGCTCCACTTCGCGAGTCGGAAAGCGACGCGGTGATCATCGGAGACTCCATCGTCCGGCACGTCCGTGCTACCACGGCTAAAGGTAAGGTGCGCACTCGCTGTTTTCCTGGTGCTCGTGTTCTCGATGTCGCTGCACAGGTACCCGCGATCCTGAATGGGAAGAACATCGGAGCTGTGGTCCTCCATGCTGGCACGAACGACACCAGGCTGAGGCAGACGGAGATCCTGAAGAAGGACTTCAGAAGCCTGATTGAGAAGGTACGCAGCACATCGCCCACGACGAGGATCATCGTGTCAGGACCGCTTCCCACGTTCCAGCGAGGAATTGAGAGGTTCAGTAGGCTATTTGCTTTTAATGAATGGTTACAGTCATGGTGTCAAGACCAGAAATTACCCTTTATTGATAACTGGAATATTTTCTGGGAGCGTCCTAGGCTCTACCACACTGACGGCCTGCACCCAAGCAGAGCTGGAGCAGCGGTCCTCTCGGACAACATCTCTAGGACACTACGCACCATCTGACTGGTAAGCCATACCTTAGATTGCAATTATAATGGCCACTGTCCAACTCACCAGACTGATACAATTGGCTTAACCCAACCGTCTGCTAGCTGCCTAGAGTCGTCACCTAGGGTACATAGCATTGAGACTGTGTCTGTTCCCCGTGCTGTATTAAAATTAAGAAAGAATAAAGTCTGTTTTAGCAATTTAATAAACATACCTACATTAGATAATAATACTGAGAGTGCAGCCTGCACCTCTACTCTAAAGCTAGGTTTGCTAAATATCAGGTCTCTTGAGTCTAAAACGCTCTTAGTTAATGAACTGATCACGGACCAGGAGTATGACGCGTTATGTTTAACAGAAACATGGATTAGGCAGAACAATTATGTTGCATTAAATGAAGCTAGTCCGCCCGCTTATAGCTACATACATCAGCCTCGTTTAACCGGTAGAGGAGGAGGCGTCGCAGTTATTCATAAGGATAATCTGACCATCATACAGAAACTAGGACAAAACTTTAATTCATTTGAAGCACTTTATAGTAACATAAGTGCAGTCGCTAATGATAAGTCATCACAGTCCCTTCCGTTAGTTATTATCTACAGACCCCCAGGACCGTACTCTGAATTTCTTAGTGAATTTACAGATTTCCTATCAAACCTAGTTGTTTCTGTGGACCGAGCGATAATTACTGGAGACTTTAACATTCATTTTGAGAATATAGGCAACCCGCTGAAGATAGCGTTTACATCCATACTTGACTCATTGGGAGTCAATCAGTGTGTTGTAGGATCCACACATAAAGCAGGTCATACGTTAGACTTAATATTATCTTTTGGAGTTAATATAACAGATATAGTGATAATCCCGCAGTCTGAGGCAATATCAGATCACAGTCTGATTTCGTTTTGTGTGTGTCACAGTAGCATTGTACACACAGAACCGCGCTACCGATTTAGCCGTACAATAACACCTGCGA
The DNA here is from genome assembly GCF_027358585.1 of Pangasianodon hypophthalmus. Lineage (NCBI taxonomy): Eukaryota > Metazoa > Chordata > Actinopteri > Siluriformes > Pangasiidae > Pangasianodon > Pangasianodon hypophthalmus. The sequence continues at coordinate 27,429,743 of NC_069716.1, forward strand.
CCGCGCAGAGCTTTATTAATCACCTACCAGAATTATCCGCTAATATAGGGTCACCTTCAGACCCTTTAGAACTCGAACAGGCGACAGAATTTTTAGAGTCGACATTCCGCTGTACCTTAGATAATGTAGCCCCACTTAGAAGAAAAACAATTAAAGATAAGAAACTCGCTCCGTGGTATAGTGACCACACCCGCTCTCTAAAACAGAACGCCCGAAAGCTAGAGCGTAAATGGCACCAGACCAAACTCCTAGCGTTTAAAATAGCATGGAAAGACAGTATTTTAGCCTATAAAAAAGCTCTAAGGCAAGCTAGGTCCACTTACTTATCAACGCTTATAGAAAATAATAAAAGTAATCCTAAATTCTTATTTAACACCATAGCAGAATTAACTAGGAATAAGACATCGACAGAAATTTCCACAATAACAGCATACAAAAGTAATGATTTCATGAAATTCTTTGATAGCAAAATTAAAAACATTAGGCAGGAGATACAGGCCCAAAGTCCAAATTATACAATAGACTGGGAGGATAGACTAACCATAGATCAGAGCTTAGAAAGTTTTACTCCTCTTGAAGAGAATGATTTAATCTCGCTCATCTCTTCTGCTAAATCATCAACCTGTCTATTAGATCCGGTACCAACACGTCTTCTTAAGCAAATAGTTGGAACCGTAACTGAACCCCTGCTTAAAATAATTAACTCCTCACTGAGCAATGGGTACGTTCCAAAATCACTTAAATTAGCTGTTATTAAACCACTAGTGAAGAAACCAGACCTTGACCCTAACAACTTAACTAACTATAGGCCGATTTCAAACCTTCCCTTTCTATCTAAAATACTAGAGAAAGTAGTAGCGCAGCAGCTAATTTCATATCTACAAAGTAATAATATCTATGAACTTTATCAGTCAGGTTTCAGGCCCCACCACAGCACAGAGACAGCATTAGTCAAAGTAGTCAATGACTTGCTATTAGCCTCTGATCGGGGTTGCATTAGTCTATTAATTTTACTCGACCTTAGCGCAGCGTTCGACACTATCGACCATAATATCCTTCTTCACAGACTGGAAAAGGTCGTAGGAATTAAGGGCTCAGCCCTCGACTGGTTTAGATCTTATTTAACCGATCGCTATCAGTTTGTAGATTTAAACGGTGACCACTCAGCACGTTATCGAGTAGAATATGGCGTTCCGCAGGGTTCAGTCTTAGGCCCACTGCTTTTCACGTTATACATGCTCCCTTTAGGTAACATAATCCATAAACATAATATTAGCTTCCATTGTTATGCTGATGACACACAGTTATACGTCTCAGCTAGGCCAGATGAGAATAGCCAGTTAAAGAAAGTTGAGGCATGTGCGATAGACATAAGAGACTGGATGCTAAGCAACTTTCTCCTGCTAAACCCAGAAAAAACAGAGGTTCTGGTACTGGGACCACAAGCCGCTAGAAGTAAGTTTAGAGATCACACTGTTACTTTAGATGGTCTCTCTGTTTCAAGTAGTCTAACAGTAAAAGATCTCGGTGTGATTATAGACTCTAATCTCTCATTTGAGGCGCATGTAGATAATGTAAGCAGGTTAGCATTTTTCCACCTCAGAAATATTGCTAAGATTAGAAATATACTTTCGCTAAGTGATGCTGAAAAACTAGTCCATGCATTTATCACGTCCAGATTAGATTACTGTAATGCTTTACTATCTGGATGCTCATCTAGATGCATAAATAAGCTTCAGATAGTTCAGAACGCAGCAGCGAGGGTCCTGACTAGGACTAGGAAGTATGAGCATATCACGCCAGTCTTATCTACATTACACTGGCTCCCAGTAAGATTCCGCATCGATTTTAAAATATTACTCCTAACCTATAAAGCATTAAACGGTCTCGCTCCGCAGTATTTAAGCGATATGTTAGTACCTTACGTTCCGCCACGCCTACTTCGCTCTAAGGATGCAGGCTGTCTATCAGTACCACGCATTGCCAAAACCACGGCAGGGGGCAGAGCTTTCTCTTACCAAGCCCCAAAATTATGGAATAGTCTCCCAGTTAATGTACGTGAAGCAGACACGGTCTCAGTGTTTAAGTCGAGGTTGAAGACTTATTTATTTAACCTAGCATTTAGCGACTAGTGTTTTTATCAAAGGAGTAGATCTGGGGGACTCGTGGATGTTGAGTTTTATCTCCACACGGTGACTGTGAGTGTACCTAACCACTTTCCTTCTCCTTCTGCCGAGCTACACTCCTGAGCTGCCGGTGATCCAGACCTCCCCCCCTTCACTCTGGACCTGTCCACCGGCAATGCTTCATACTGCCACGAAAACGCTTCAGCTGTTTTCCATGGACTACACCAACACACATTGTGCTCACACACACGCACACTACAGTGTAAACCCATATGAGGATGGGTTCTCTGTTGAGCCTGGTTCCTCTCAAGGTTTCTTCCTATCACCATCTCAGGGAGTTTTTCCTTGCCACCGTCGCCCTGCTTGCTCATCAGAGACGGCACACACACACACTTCACTTTACTTTTGTTTGTGTAAAGCTGCTTTGAGACAATGACCTTTGTAAAAAGCGCTATACAAATAAAAATGAATTGAATTGAATTGAATCCAGGGGAACACTCTGTATCGTATACATCAAGGTTGGAGAAGGTCTTTAGTCATTGAATAGAGATGTGAGATTAGAGCCACATCGAACAGTGTGCACTAGAATTATGCCACACTTCCTTTTTCACGGTGTGACCTGTCTATTGATCGCATCGCCATGGCAACACTGTTTGGGATATCAAAAATTCCTTGCCAAATAAACATCATAGATATCTTGAGAGCACGGTGACCATATTTTGAATCTGATTAATCTGAATATTTATTTGGAGAGTATTTGGTACAAAATCCAAAATGGCCGCCTTCCTATTCCTGTAGTTAAGGAATGTGATTTTAAGATTTGTCTGTCTTAAAGAGACCCATATACCTACCAAATTTGGTGCATGCTGATAAAACTGGATTCCCATAAATAAGAGAAATGCTTTTTCAGAACTCGATGACCACCATTTTTAATGCTTGTGCCAAGTTTTGTGTGTTTTCAAGCACACCAAAGAACTCAAAAATGGCCAAAGTGTTGAAAAACAATAAACAGCCCAAAAACAATATTGTCCTTCACACCCTTGGTGCTTTAGAGCTGTTGGAGCTGTAGAATTGAGAAATCAAGCTGCTGCCTCAGAAAGCTGACGAGGCGAAAGGAAATCTTCTACATCGTCCATCACAGACCCAAACACTTCATAGCAGTCAATTCAGGAATGTGTCATTTTGTGAAATTTGGAGATGCCACGTATGAAAACATTGTACAGAACACAGGAGACTCAGTCAAGGTATTGTTTATTTTGCATGTTGAAAGAGGGGACACAAAGTGAGACAAGGTCACTTATTACACAAAAAACAGGTTGATGTATCAAGACCTGCTTAAGTAAGTGAGCGGTTTAGTGACTGTAGATCAGTGACAAGCAGTTGTTAGTCGGACTGGAGAAACTGTCAGATTGGAGAAAAATGATGTAACTACATAAAACGTAATGGCCTTTTAAGTGCAAGAAGGTTTGTAATGTGTTAAATAGTTTTTAACAGTCAAAGAAATCAAAGAAATTCTGTGCCTTTGACAACAATAATATGAAATGTTTCATCAAGTATCAGTAATAATTCAGCACCAAGGAGTAAGAAAATGGAACCAAATCATAATTGGCTTTTGCATTTAAAACCGCATAAATTGTCTTTGTAAAATTGTACCATTTTTATAAAAATTTTTTTTTTTAATTCTGTAAAAGCAATTGGCTGGTAGGTTGTTCCAGGCGTCTTGGAGAACCTGCTTCTGTTCCTCTGTCGTTGAGTAAAACATAGGGTGTCAAGACTTTTGCACAGTACTGTATGTGTACATGGGGGACAAAGGGGTGGACGTTCTTTCTGTTCTTATTGTATGTGTTTTTAGATTCCATCACATCCAATCAGACAAAAAAAGACAGCATTGTCTTCAGAGATCGATGAACCAGTTCTAGAGGAGCTAGAGGAGCTAGTAACTCCCCGTTCAAAGGAAACCCAATTATGGAGGAAGTTTTTAGGATTCGTGGATTCTGAGAAACTGAGAAGGAAAGAACTGACTAAAGGCCCTTGTAGATGAGCAAGTCCTTCTAACACATGTACAACTACAGAAGAGACTGCAGGAGGCAAAAAGATTGTACAGGACATTCACACTGTCCACATGGTCAATCATTTCACACATGGAGATAATTATTGTACAGGGTTATGATGGTGTGTTACAGAGACCAAACACACACACACACACACACACACACACACAATCTGTTTTGTGTTTGGGGTTAAAGGTCTTTCCCATTTCAAATCATAGTTCCAGTTTCACCATTACACAGCATGTTTTGGATGTGATGGTACTGAATCGCTCTCTCTCTATCTCTCTCTCTCTCTCTCTCTCTCTCTCTCTCACACTAACACAATGTTTATTTGCTTTTGTCCCAAATTGTATTATACAATTATTCTATTCTATTAATCTATTACAAGTATTAGATCATTCGGCCTGTTTTTAAATGATTTTACTCAGTTCAAGCTTTTAGTTTCTATATCCTATTAGCAGAGCTTTTTTCTTCTTTCTAGAAATAAATGCTTAAATTTAGAAAAATTATTTGCCAATAGAACAAGACGACAAATTTCAAGTTTTGAAAGTAAAAATGTCTAAAAACAGGTTTCAGAATCCTGTAATAATAATAATAATAATAATAATAATAATAATAATGGTTTGTTGGTATAATAGAAAATTTTAGATTTATTATTTGACTATATTCAAGATATTTTCAGTTGCTGAGATGCCATTCAGTGACAAGTAAGACTTGCAAAAAAAAATCTTAGGGACAATTTCTTGAATATAGTCAAATTTATTTAAATTGTTGTTCTTCTTATTTCAGCTGCTCCTGTTAGGGGTCGCCACGGGGGATCATGGGTCTGCATATTTCATTTTGCACAGTTTTTATGCCAGATGCCCTTCCTGATGCAACCCTCTCTAGTTTTATCCGGGCTCGGGACCGGCACTGGCAGTGCACTGTAGTGGGGTTGGCTCCCTGGCCAGGAATCGAACCTGAGCCACGGGGGTTATAGTGCCAAGGCCTAACCACTAGTCCTCCAGGGACCAGCATGCCAGCTATAAGATTATTTAACCTATTTCTAGACATTTCTAATAATTTCAAGCTTTAATTAGTCTTGTTCATTTACTTCTAGAAAGAACTAAAATTACGCCAATAGAATAAGACAATTTAAAGCTTAAAATTAGTAAAAGTGTTTAGAAATAGGTTTAATAATCTTATATTTAGTTTATGGTAATTTTGTAATGGGAACTACTAGATAGATTTGACTATATTCGAGATATTTTCACTTACTAAGATGTCATATTTTGCAGTGATATGGCCAAAGTGTGTGTGTGGTGGTGTGGGAAAAGACAGGACAGCTCCATCACTTGGCATCCATTTTAGAAAGGATTCAATATGAAAAGCTTTTCAGCAATCTGAGATGGCTTGGGAACACCTTGAGGAAGCTTTTTCTTAAAGAGGATACCCACAGGCCAGAAGGAGTTAACGCTGAGGTCGTACCTGGTCACCAGGCTTTATGCTGTGTGTTGAACAGTAAGACCATCTCAGAATACAAGTCTTTCCACATTAGGGTTGACGTCGTCCGTGAAAAAAATTCCGAGCTGACTCAGAGGAAGTGGAGCTGCACTGAAAGTTTCCGGACATGACACTGTTATTTCTGCTTGCTCATGCACGAATCCTGCCGAATCCCTGCTTGCCACGTTTCGTCATTTTATATCCACACAGCAAGATGGATATTTTGATGTTGGCGAGTGAACTCAGAGTTCAGGGAAATCAGACGTGTGTTGTCACTGAAAATATTGGCCTTGAGTTACCTATCATTAAGAACAGCTCTAACGAACATTCTGGTAAAGATATGATACCTCTGAGAGCACTTTATGGTGGAGTTTCCCATGTTTTTTCATTTTCATTTTCAAGTATTTGGAAGCTCCAAAACCTCAGAACCATTGGAGAGTTAAGAACAACTTTGGCAAGATGAGGAAAAGCAAGTCAAACTTCTGACTGATATTATTTAAGTAAAAAAATATGTTGTTTATAGTCAGATTTATTTAGTATTTCCTATTATAAGATTACAAGAAAGCAAATATAAGACCATTTCTAATTTCAGGCTTGAAATAGTATTGTTTTTTTGGCAGATAATTTTACTATTTTTAAACACTTATTTCTGGAAAGAAGCAAAATTATCTGCCAATAGAATAAGAAAATTTCAAGCTTGAAATTAGTAACAGTGTCTATAAATAGGTTTGAAAATCTATATATTTGGTTTGTTGTAATCTTTTAATAGGAAATGCTAAATAAATTTGATTATAGTCAAGAAATTTAACTTGCTAAGATGTCATTTTTGCTGAATAAATACATAATTTACCATGACGTAAAGGTAAAAACGATTTAATTACTATAAGTAATTGAACACTTTAAATATCGTATAGGAGATTTGACCGAGTATAACTGAAAATACTCAAACAATACTCTTACGCTATGACATCTAGGAAAATGATCATGCGATTTTTCACAATTCGTTTATTTTCACGTGTTGATTTTTCACACGTTAATTTATTTTTCGTATGTGGTCATATATAATGTATCCTGGTTTCCCAGGATAGACTCCAAGCCTGACCGGGATAAAGCTCTTACTGCAGATGAATGAATAAATATTAACTATTAACTAACTGAATATTAAATTTTAACTATATTTAAACCATTCTGTACTTTGCCTGCAGTGTTGCGTAAGATGTTTGTCTTATTTATCCCTGTTCAGCACCACAGTAGAGATGATTTTAATTCACAAAGCCATGTTTTTTAAGCTTATTCTGTTGTATACATGGATGTAGTGCATTATCTGTCTTGTGTTTTCTTACTGATTCATTATTATTTTAAAATCCAATTCCTATTCCAAATAATTTGGATTTTCCCCTGTCTTATAAATATGCAGTGTGGTCCAAAGGTCTGAGAACACACTGAAAATCTGGGACTTTTTTTTTTTAATTTATTTTAAACTGGGAATGAACAGATTTGCTCAAATTTAAATAGTGACCCAGAAATTGTGCAACATCTTGAATACTGAAGTTGCACAATTTCTGGGTCACTGTTTAAACTGAAGCAAATTTATGATATTGACCATGTTAACTTAAGGTCAGAGTTTTTTTTGAGGTCAGATTTTCCATGAGTCTTTTCCCTTCCACTGAAGCGCATGTTCACTCTGAAGGATTTGATCTTATATGGATCATCATGGATCTTTTTACACACACCTGTGGAGTCTGTGTCACCTCAAGTGCACACTGTCATTAAAGCAAAAAAAGGAGACCTACCAAATAAAAAACTCTGAAATTCTCTTAAATATTTCTAAGATTCTACTTTTCACTCACGTCGTTGCTGATAATATCATCTGTAATGAGAACCTTTGTGTTAAATTGAAAAAGAGTTCCAAACAGAAGCATTTTTTGCTCAGACTTTTGGACCCCACTGTACATCCAGTTGTCATGATTTCAGTATTTTGTATTCATTTTGTGTTAAAATCAGCTGATCCCATGAAAGAAAAGCGTATGCAGCTACGCTGTCTGCAGGTTTGTGCTGCAAATTTTGGATTTTTTTGTGAACTATGATTACAAAATTAGGATAATCAACTTGAAATGAAGAGTCGAGAGAAAAAAAGAGTAAATACAAGTCAACAAACTAAACAGCCTTTAAGCCCAAGAAGAGGAAAAAGACAAAATGCACAACTGGAATGCAATCTTTGGTAGTTAAGTACAGAATTAACCTTTACACCTTTATGAAAATTGAGCAGCACAGTGTGCAAGTCAGCGATGCCTTCCTTTATTTTCCTGTTTCACTCAATACTCATTACTTTATTCTACAAAAAGCTTCTATCAGCTAGAGTATATAAATGGAGATTATATCTCTGAAGCACAACTCAAACATGGATCTAGCTTCAGATTTTAACATTTATAGAATGTATCTTTTAGCCAAAGAGTTCACCAGGAATGACGGCAAGTTTCTGATGTTTATTCACTTCATCATGTTCATGATATTTTGATCGGAACATAGCCTACTAGCAGACCTGGAGAGCAAAAAAAAAACCCAAAAAGTTT